>NC_071990.2:75554242-75857272 GCF_028885655.2 Pongo abelii | reverse complement strand
AAGTACCATCACTCCCCAAAAAACTCCTTATACTATCCCTTTGTAGTCATTCTCCCTTCCCCCCACTCATAACTCACAATTTGTTTTCTGTCCCCATAGTTTTATCTTCTAGAAAGTTCTAAATAGAATAAATGCCATATGTAACCTTTGAAACAGCCTTCTTTAGCATAATGCCCCTGAGATTCATCCAAGATGATGACTGTTATCAATAATTTTTCTCATATTTTTAAAATTTCTTTCATTTTACTGTAGTGGGATGGAGGAGAGATAAACTCGTGGGGCCAATCCACTATCTTAAATCAGAAACACCTTGAAGCAATTATGCCCTTCACCTTTTGGTGATTTTATAATGTTTTTGAAAAAATCTTAAAAGATAAACTTGTTATGTACTTTAAGTGGTATTAATAGGAGCTTGTCTGTATATCACAAGCTTTTCTATCCAGGGTAATGTGGAAAAAGATTGAATTCCCCTTACATCCCTTTCAAGCTTGTTATGTCACTTTGTTTCAAGCACAGAATTGGGGACAATAGCTTTATAAATTTTTGTCAAATAGCTGTATCTGGTGTAAAATAACCCCAGGGCATGTTGTCTTTCCTTTTCACAACAAATTTTGTGAAACAGTATGTCCTTTATATTTTCTTATCATCTTCAACTTCAGTCAGGGTCAGGTTTTCACCACAAGATTACACCGTTTGTACTCTGTTGACTGTCACCTGTGTCTGAAAGATTCAGTAGAAAGAGTATGGGTTTCAGGAGTAGGCTGATACGGCTCCTATACTTACAAAGTGTACCTGGCAATTGCTTAAATCTTCTAAGCCATTTACCTTTCCTTGTCTGTAAAATAGGGATTTCAATACCCATTTGACAGATTTTGTTTTGAGCAATAAGGAAAGTGATAGTTAAAAAGCATTTAGCACAAAGCTTAGAAAAATAGATATTCAATGAACAATTCCCATTCTTTTCTGTCAGATCAAGTGAACTCACCCTTATATTGATCTTTTTGCTCCATTTGATAGGCATTTTCCTTCCCTCTCCATCTTTAGCATGTGGCTTCTGTGAATGACTCTCCTGATTTTTTTTCCCCTTATCTGTTCCTTAGTCTCCTTTGTATATTCCTTAATTGTGCTAACCATATAAAATATTGGGAGTTCTTTGAGATTGTGTTCTGTGCCTTTAAGTTACACATTCTCCCTGAACAATCTTAAGTACCTTATTATTTCTGTTGTCTTAACACTGACTGACTTCTGTCTTTTCTTGTGCCTTGACGTCTGTCTTGAGCTCTAGATTTTTCATTATTAATCTCTCGAGAAATAAAGGTTAATAATGAATTAACCTAAGTTAATAAGGCCCAAGCAGCAATCATTCCACACAAGCCTGGGTTTAATAAGGTCAAAACAGGAATAATCTCACACCAACCTGAGATTTCTTACATTCCTCGTTATTGTGAATGGTATAGCCAACCACCTTGAGGTAAGCCAGAAACCCTAGCTCTCTTCTCCAGCTGCCTAACCTAATCACTGTATTGTGTTGATTTTTGAATGTTCTTCCTTTTAGTTGGGTCTCTCATCCCTCCCCTTGTCTACATCTCTCTTGATGATTTAGTTTTTTTTCTTCCTCCTTGGATTACTATGAGAGCTTTCTGACAGACTCTCTGACCCTAATAACTCATGCCCAATCCAGCCTTTCATTACTAGAATGATCTTGAAATAGAGCTCCGATTTTAACAGTTTGCTACTTGAACCTCTAAGTAGCCCTTCAAGTTGTTTAATTCATCACTGAAATTAGCCTTCCACTGTTACCTCAATTCTTCATTTGTTCTGCAAATCAAACCATTTGCAATTCCCCAAGACATTTGGCCACCCTGTCTTATTTGCCTTTGCAAATATTATAGCTTTTGCCTAGATTTTTCTTCTTACCCAACCTTTCTTCCCATAATAGTAAATATTTATTGAGTTATTTTAACAGCCACCCAATGATGATGAATACTGTTATCTCCATTTTAAAGACAAGAGAAACTGAGGTATAAATAGATTATGTATCTTACCTTCAGTCATGTCACTACCACTAAATGGCAGATTCAGGATCTGTCTGACTTCCAAGTTCTTAACAACAGTATATTTTTTCTCTTTTTCACTGCATCTAGGCCTCTGTTTTTGCAGTTCTACAGCACATCAATGCTTGATTCCAAATTCAGATTGTTAATCATGTTCTTGTCCTACGTCTGAAATGACTTAATTTCTGCTCCATTTATTCTACCAGATCTCAGCTCACTGCAACCTCCGCCTCCCGGGTTCAAGCAATTCTCCTGCCCCAGCCTCCCGAGTAGCTGGGACTACAGGCTAATTTTTGTATTTTTAGTAGAGATGGGGTTTCACCATATTGGCCAGGATGGTCTCGATCTCTTGACCTCGTGATTTGCCTGCCTTGGCCTCCCAAAGTGCTGGGATTACAGGGGTGAGACTATATAATCTGTGCCCGGCCCAAAATTCTGTCTTTTTACAACCTTAGCCCACTAGTTTCTTTGAATTACCCATACAACTTTTGTTGTACCAGTTACCTGGAGAGTCATTTATGTCTGCATCAAATTTACTGTTATGTATGATATTCCTAATTAAATTATATTCTCCAGAAGTTCAGAGACTTTAAAACAATATTCCCTTGCGTGTATTACAAAGTGTTACATTCATAGTAGGTAACCGGTAATTATTGTTCAATGGGGAGTGACTCATGTTCCTGTTGGTGAAAAGAGTCAAACTCTATAAAATATTTTAAGAGATTTATTCTGAGCCAAATATGAGTGACCATGGCCCGTGACACAGCCCTCAGGAGATCCTGGGAACATGTGCCCGAGGTGGTCGGGATACAGCTTGGTTTTATATATTTTTGGGAGGCATGAGACATCAATCAAATACATTTAAGAAATACATTGGTTTGGTTCAGAAAGGCGGGACAACTCAAAGCGGGGGACTTCCAGGCTATAGGTAAATTTAAACATTTTCTGGTTGACAACTGATTGAGTTTATCTGAAGATCTGGGATCAATAGAAAAGAAATGTTTAGGTTGAGATAAAGGATTGTGGAGACTAAGTTTTATTGTGCAGAGGGAACTCTCAGAAGACTGCAGAGAGAGCAGGTTATAAAATGTGTCTTATCAGACTTAAAAGAGTGCCTGGCTCTTGGTTGATTATCTCCTGGATCTGGAAAGGGGAAAGGAGATTCTCTACAGAATGCGGATTTTTCCCACAAGAAACTTTGTAGGGCAATTTCAAGATATGGCAGAGAAACATGTTTTGGGGTAAAACATTTTGATTTTCTTCCTCGTTATGCCAGAGTCACATGGGAAAGTAAGTCATAATATACAGGGTTAAATAAAACCCATCTGATGAGAATTTGTGGTTTGTAGGGCAGGACTCCCCAGACCCTTTAGATATGAATTTGGGCAAGATAAAAAAAAATCAGAGATTAGTCCTCATTCATATGTTTTATGAAATTGTTTATCATAAGGACTTTAGAGTCAGAGAAAGATCATTAGGAGTTAGTCCACCTACTTAAGTTTAATGATGAAAAGACTGAGGCTTCCAATTAGATAAAGTATTTAATAATAAACTAATACAGCAACTAAGATAGCAACTATTTCCTGATTTCCAAAAGTGACTCAGAATGTGATAAAGTATGGAATTATATTGAAATGTTATCTTTTACCTAACCAGTAGTTTGTAACATTAAAGTTAACATGAAACTGTTCTATATTTTTATAAAATTGGAAGTGGATTAAGCATGGCTCTAGAATTAACAGATGTGTGTACGCACACACACACATGCAAATCACACAAAACTATTCTGGCTTCCCTCTGTTTTTGTTATTTATAGATTCTATAGGCAGGATCAAAGTCAGGGTTATCTTGTCTGCTTTTTAAAGGAAAAAAAAAGATTGGGTAACTGTGCTCTGGTAAATTTGCATCAGTAATTATGAGATATTTTCACTTAGTACTTTCGCATCTGATGTCCATCTTACCGACGAGACTTAAACCGTGACCTACCTCAGGTTTCCCAGATATTTCCCACATATTCCCCCTGCCAATTTTGTTATACTGTTACAAAACCCTCCGCAGTAAGTATTTTCCAAAAGAACCATTTTCTAATTTTCTAACATTACAAAACAGCAAGGATAAAAGAACCCCAAACTGATGGTTTGGAAAGCATTCTATTTTGAAAGTAACTTCTGGTTCAGAGGATGAATTTTAAAATGGGGTAATGTTTCTAGTGTGCCTGGGAAGATCCAATAAAGTTTGTTAGGTACCCAGGCAAATTTCAGTCATTTGTTTGCCAGGATAATCACAGCTTACAGAAAGGAGCAAGAAGATAATGAATGAGGAACCCTGGGACTGAAAACATTTGGAGGGAGTACAAGTACTAAGACAGATGTTTTGAATTTTTATACTCAATAATCCATTCTTTTGTGCAGGATACAGTTCATTCATTTAACCAATGTATATTGAGCATTTTCTATGTGCCAATTACTATTCTAGATGCCAGGGATACATGAGTAAACACAACCGAGTTTAGAGCAGAGTCATATGATCCAACTTGAGTTCTTAAAAGAATCATTGCTGTGTGGAAGATAGTGGAAGAGTGGAAACAGGGAAACCCGTTAAAAAGGCTTTTGACATAATCTGAACAAGAGATGATGATGGCTTGGCCAGTAATAGTAGTACTGTTGGAGATAATGAGAAGTGGTTCAATTCAGATTATATTTTGAAGGTGCAGCCAATAGAAATTTTTAATAAATTGGTTTATAGAGTATGATAGAAAACAAAGTTTAAGGCTTGAAATAAGGAAAATATCAGAGGACAAAGTTGGGGAATAAGGAGTGGAAAGTAGAATTCAGTTTTGTTTGTAAGTTTGAGATGCGCATTAGCCATCTAGGTGGAGATGTCTCAAGTTAATGGGAAAGGCCAGGCAGGAGGTAAGTGAGAGTTGTCAGCACATGAATAGTTTTTCTTTCCTAAAAAAATTCTTTTTCTTCATACAATCTACAGGAAGTGGGAGTAGTAGTTCAATGTTAGATGAAATCACAAAATGGATGAATGTAGAAAAGGTGAGAAACTGAAATTTTAGAGGTTAAGAGGATGAGGATCCAGGAAAGGAAAGTAAAAGGAGCAGCCGCTAAAATAGGAGAACCACCGAAGGAGTACTATGGAAGCCACTTTAAGACCATGCTTCAAACTATCATATTCTTTCTTACATGTATGGTTTACCTCTAAATTGAAAAGTAAAAGTACATGGTGAGGGACGGATTAACTATGTTAAATGCTGCTAATAGATGGAGAAGGTGAAAAGAGTTTGACAGTTTATTTAGCAACGTGGAAGCTATTGGTGATTCTAAACAAGAGCAGTAAAAGTCTGCCCAAAATGGGATCAAAAAAAGATTAGGAGGAGGAGAAGGAGAGACAAGTATAAAGAAGTCTATAGGATGGTAACGGTAATCAAAGGAGTTTGTTTTTAATTTGGGAATGTGTTGATAGATGGAATGATCCAGTAAAGGGGGAAATTGTACTGAATAACGTGCATATAAGAATCTGTGTCTACTTTAGGATCTATTTAATGTGAATTCATGGCTTTATTTATTTATTTATTTATTTTTTGAGACGGAGCCTCACTCTGTCGCCCAGGCTGGAGTGCAGTGGAGCGATCTCGGCTCACTGCAAGCTCCACCTTCCGGGTTCACGCCATTCTCCTGCCTCAGCCTCCTGAGTAGCTGGGACTACAGGCGCCAGCCACCACGCCCGGCTTATTTTTTGTATTTTTAGTAGAGACAGGGTTTCACCGCGTTAGCCAAGATGGTCTGGATCTCTTGACCTCATGATCCGCCCGCCTTGGCCTCCCAAAGTACTGGGATTACAGGCGTGAGCCACTGCGCCCGGCCTCATGGCTCTTTTTGGACAGAGTCATAAGCTTCTTAGATCTGTCACCCAATGTAATTAATTGATGTATTGGTTAATACTGCCTTTAGCAGTGCTAGGGGATTGGTAAGAAATCTACATAATCTCTGCGCTTGGGAAATTCACAATCTAGAGTTGGCTAAGTGGAGAAAACATAAGAGAACACATACAACTAACAAATTCAGATTATGGACAATGTACTTAAAAAACCCCCACGCCCTAGCTATTGGCACGTGGTAATTTTGCCCAGAGTTTTTGTTACATGCATAATCCAGAGGGGTGTAGAAAACCAGGTCCTTTCAGTACCAATCTAAGGAAGACATGAATTGGGGTGTTTATAAACCTTGGTGAGGAAGAGAATTTTAACTGGGACTGGTAACTTGGTGGGCCCATTGACATACAGTAGATTGTGAAGAAGAAAACCCCAAGGATTATAAGGAATAGTTTTAATATTACTAATTTTTATCCTTTGCTGAACCTATGGGTTTCTTATTTGAAATGGCAATCAAATAATTTGTAAGAGTTTGTAGAAAGGTGGAAAGATTATTGTAATACAGGGTAGATATTTGCATTTGTACATACTTGAGGGTAAGCGCAAGAAATAAACACTTGTAATGGGGATTACTTAAGCAAAATGGATAACACCGACAGCCTTTCTGTACAACAAATAATTGCTGTGCTTCTCAACTCCAATAATGAATGTAGTGCCCTGCTGGATCTGGGACAGCAAGACTTTTGAGTCCAGATTCGCCATCCCATTTCCTGTCCCCTAACGTTTCCTCAGAAGCGAGCGAGCCTCTTCCACAATTTGGGGACACTGTGGAAGAGCTTCTTGCTTGGGTAGTTCTGCAGCAGTCGAAGGTACAAGAAGATAAAAATGGGTATCTCGACACAGCTCTTACAGCATATTCTCAACACAAGGAACAGTAATGTCCCGCAGCAATTCCTTCGGTGGAAAAAAATGACTGTATCCGTGTAAGAGGAGTAATTCTTTTTTGAATTTTATGAGGCTTCAGCTGTATTTCGGCCAACCCAGTCTTTGTTCAGTTTCTAGCGGCTTAAAGGTTGCCCAGTTTTACGCCTTCTTGCTCAAAACAGACACTAGTTTTCTTTGATAGCCTGGTCTCACATTGACTTCATCTAAGCTTATTACATTCGTCTCATAAATCGTTTGCTTTTTCCCCCAGCCTTAGCTCCAGGGACCAGCCTACTGAACATCGAAAAGGTCAGGAACGAGATCACGGGACTGAGACGGCGAGCCGGCTAGAGCGGATAGAGCCGTACTGCCGCTCTAGGTTTTCTTTTGCTCTCTATGGTTAGGAGCGCAAGCCTCTCTTCGGCCCGGAAAGATTTATGTTCGTGAATGCTTACGCAAGACTCGGAGGTAGTTCCGGTTCCGGCGTGGCCATTTTCGTTGCTGGTGTTCAGTTGTGGCGGTTGCTGGTCAGTAACAGCCAAGATGCTGCGGAATCTGCTGGTGAGGAGCTTCTCATCTTGCATTCATGATGGGGGCGAGGGAGTGGAGAGGAGGCTGAGGCACCACGATAGAAAACCCTCACCTAGGAGGGGTGCAGAAGGCGGCTAATGAAGTCACCTTGATTCGTGTCCTTTTCCCCTGACCTTACTTTCCCTTCCGTCTATTCCTCTCGCCCCAGGCCGTTACTGGGTAGATGTTAAGGAGTGGAGAGGCTGGGGAAGTGACCAGAGACTCGTGGGTTAGACCCGTCTTGGGTTCTTAGTCACCACCCCTAACCCTGTCGGTCATTGATGAGGTTAGTAGCTCCGATCTTGAGTAAAACCAAGGCCCGGGTGGGGAGTGTCTGACACCCGGAAGCATCAAGCAGAAAGGTGTTTTTCTGGTACTGAAAGGTTTTAACTTTCAATGGTTTTGAGCTTTGCGAGCTTGAGAAGGCAGTTTAAAAACCAAGCCATTCAATTTTGGGTGGAACTTTAGGAATAGTCATGGCTGAAGTGCAGTGTTACTTCCGTCAGGCGATTGTGTATTGTCCTTCACCCCTCCACCGACTTTGCGCATGTGAAATATTTCCCCAAATTTTGAAAAAGAAAAAAATGCGACAATGATTATTTTATTTTTAAAATTATTTAATGAAGTTTTGCTTCATTAAAATCCTCAATGTAATTTTAGAAAATCGAGAGCATATTTGTTTCATTATTTAATTCAACTGGATATGTAGTGCATGTCTCTTCTTTAAAAGATGTATACCCTCTTTAAAATTGTTTAGGAAAAATGTAATGAGAGAAGCATTTTAATTGAGAAGGAGTCATGCCAGTCTATTTGCTGTCAAGTAATAGGTTTTTTTTTTGTTGTTGTTTTTATTTATTTATTTATTTTTTTGAGACGTAGTCTCACTCTGTTGCGCAGGCTGGAGTGCAGTGGCACGATCTCGGCTCACTGCAATTTCCATCTCCGAGGTTCAAGCGATTCTGCTGCCTCAGCCTTCCAACTAGCTGGGATTACAGGCGCTCGCCACCAAGCCCTATTAATTTTTGTATTATTAATAGAGACGGGGTTTCACCATGTTGGCCAGGCTGGTCTCGGACCCTTGACCTCAAGTGATCTGCCCGCCTCAGCCTCCCAAAGCGCTGGGATTACAGGCATGAGTCACTGTGCATGGCCTTTTTAATTTTTTTATTTTTATTTTTCAAGCAGAGTTTTGTTCTTGTCGCCCAGGCTGGAGTGCAGTGGCGCAATCTTGGCCCACTGCAAACCCCGCCTCCTGGATTCAAGCGATTCTCCCGACTCAGCCTCCTGAGTAGCTAGAATTACAGGTGCGTACCACCACGCCCAGCTAATTTTTGTGTTTTTAGTAGAAACGGTGTTTCGCCATGTTGGCCAGGCCGGGTCTCGAACTCCTTACCTCAAGTGATCCACCCACCTCGGCCTCCCAAAGTACTGGGATTACAGGCGTGAGCCACTGCACCTGGCCAACTAACAGATTTTTTTGTTTTTTTTGAGACAGAGTTTCACTCTTTTTGCCCAGGCTGTAGTGCAATGGGGCGATCTTGGCTCACCGCAACCTCTGCCTCCCGGGTTCAAGCGATTCTCCTGCCTTAGCCTCCCGATTAGCTGGGATTACAGGCATGCACCACCATGCCCGGTTAATTTTGTATTTTTAGTAGAGGCAGGGTTTCTCCATGTTGTTCAGGCTGGTCTCGAACTCCGGACTTCAGGTGATCTGCCTGCCTAGTAATAGAATTATTTTTTTGAAACGGAGTTTCACACTTGTTGCCCAGGCTGGAGTGCAATGGTGCGATCTCAGCTCACTGCAACCTCTGCCTCCCAGGTTCAAGCGATTCTCCTGCCTCAGCCTCCCAAGTACCTAGGATTACAGGCATGTGCCACCACGCCTGGCTAATTTTGTATTTTTAGTAGAGACGGGGTTTCTAATGTTGGTCAGGCTGGTCTCGAACTCCTGACCTCAGGTGATCTGCCCCCCCACCCCCGCCTCCCAGAGTGCTGGGATTACAGGTGTGAGCTACCACGCCCGGCAGGTTTTTGATGATATGGCAGCATATTATGAAAATATTTGAGTTTAGTGTATTTTGGTTAAGCACTATTTTTGTAATATGTGTATGTCAATATGTTCGCATCAAGGATTATAAAATGCTACTAGTTCTGTTCAGGTAGAGATCATGATTTTATTTTTTGGTTAGAATCTGTATGAATTGCTTCTTGAATATGTTATTTGGAGACTGCAGAATGTAATTCGAAGAGCAGAGGATGGGTGACAAATTGAAAAACCTGGATGCTCTTGCATGACTTTGCTACTGACAAATCACATATGCTTCAAGTCTCCATTTACCTTTTCTATAATATGAACGACTGAAAATAGTTGGTTTTGAAGGTTTCTTTAGGCTCTAAGTCTGTTTACTAATATTTTCGTTTTAGGCTCTTCGTCAGATTGGGCAGAGGACCATAAGCACTGCTTCCCGCAGGCATTTTAAAAATAAAGTTCCAGAGAAACAAAAACTGTTCCAGGTACTGAAGTATTTTATAGGAGATTGTTACTTGTAATAATTAGATTACCAAAGGGTAGAGTTGGGATAAACAAGTATGTGTATAAATTAGATCATATGACAATATAAACATTACAAAAGAAGTCAAGGACATGTACCATACTGCTAATAGTGGTTGTCTCTTGGGGAAAGACCTGGTGGAGCAGAGCAATTTACCTTTATAAGTAGTTTGATTATGAGTGATTTTTGTTTTATTATGGTTTCTAGCTTTTCCTAAATAAAACTTAAAGTGATTAAAAATAGTTGTATCATATATACATAAAAATAAAATACTTTATTGAACAGATGTACTAAATAGCTACTGTACGCCGGATTAGATGCTAGGGATATAATTTAGGTTATAAACCAAAATCCCTTCCCCACTTTTTTAAGGGAAAAAAAGTTTCCTATGACTAAGTCTAATGTGTGGCAATTATTGGTTCTTTTATATGTAAGTTATATTAAAGTTGTTGAGATCAGTGTGTATGTTTTATAGCTTTAATGTTTATATATTCTTTGGAAAGACCATCATTAATGGATCTCAAATTAACGGTGAAAGAAAAATGCTGACTTTTAGGAATTCTTATTTTAAAAGTAGTAGGAGTAGAGACAGAATAAAGAAAATTGTAGGTCTTTTAAAGTTTAATACTTAAAATACTTTAATTCTAGGGATTTAAGGAGCTATATCATTTTATATGCCTGTTCTTTTGAAACTTAGTTGGAAATGAGTGAGACATTTATTATTGTCTTTTTTTTTTTTTTTTTTTAAATCTAGGAGGATGATGAAATTCCACTGTATCTAAAGGGTGGGATAGCTGATGCCCTCCTGTATAGAGCCACCATGATTCTTGCAGTTGGTGGTAAGGCCTTTGGAGTGTTTGAAGGTTTATAGAAAAGTAATAGTAATGATAACTGGTAACTTTATTGCTTTTGCTGTGCCAGTATTTTAATGCAGGCAGTCTGTCTCCAGAATTTATCTTACTATATCTCATAATGATTCAAGAGGGTGACTGATACATACTGTATAAGAGCATTGTGATGTCTTTTTTTTTTTTCTGAAACGGAGTTTTGCTCCTGTTGCCCAGGCTGGATTGCAATGGCGCGATCTCGGCTCACTGCAACCTCTGCCTCCCAGGTTCAAGCGATTTTCCTGCCTCAGCCTCCCGAGTAGCTGGGATTACAGGCATGTGCTACCATGCCTGGCTAATTTTGTAGTTTTAGTAGAGACAGAGTTTCCATGTTGGTCAGGCTGGTCTTGAACTCCTGACCTCAGGTGATCTGCCCGCCATGGCCTCCCAAAGTGTTGGGATTACAGGCATGAGCTACTGCGCCCAGCCTTGATGTCTTAATAAAAAAATAACACCAATAAGACTTGATGATTATCTTGTGATAGAGTTGGCTTTCTGAGTCCCATTGATGGCAGTGAAGGCCATATTTCAGTCAAAAACATCCATTATATCCCACCTCTTATAGCAAGGGCTTTAACACATTTTGACTGTGATGCAAAATAAAAGCACACTTTACATCTAAACTTTGTACAGACATATTTATGACTAAAACAAAATTTGTATGGGACAATACTTTCACTGGAAGGTAAAGAGAAGGGATGCTATATTTGAGTGATTATTTTGTGCCTATCATATTCATAGGAATGCCACATACTTGGATTTCTGTAAATCTTGCATGAAGTCTATAATATGTCCTCATTTTAAAGATGAGGAAATTATGTTAATTACCTGTTTGGGAAACTCTGCTCTCACACCACAACAATCAACATGGAAGACCTCTGTTGCCAAATGTGTGGGGGGTTTTCCCTACACACCAAGTAATGGACACCAGCTAGGTGTCCTCCAATTCAGTTTCCACACTATCTACTGGGAGATAGCATCAGATTCCACAGGTTGATGCCACAAGACTGTCCCCTCCTTCCCACCAGTTGCAAGTTTGGGTCTTTGGAACTTCTGACTGACTGGCTTTAAGTTGGGGTTCCCACAATCCCCTCGTTGGGGAAACACATTTACCAGTTTATTATAGGCTGGTATAGGTGGTATAGGCTGGTATAGGTATAGGCTGGGCATGGTGGCTCATGCCTGTAGTCCCAGCACTTTGGGAGGCTGGGGCTGGCAGATCACCTGAGGTCAGGAGTTCAAGACTAGCCTGGCCCACATGGTGAAACCGTGTCTCTACTAAAAACACAAAAATGAGCCAGGTGTGATGGCACACACTTGCAATCCCAGCTACTCGTGAAGCTGAGGCAGGAAGATTGCTTCAACTGGTAGGTGGAGGTTGCAGTGAGCTGAGATTGTGCCACTGCACTCCAGCCTGGGCGACAGAGGGAGACTCCATCTCAAAAAAAGATAAAGCCCTAAATTCCTTTTGGCCAATGTCACCATTTCTTAGACATTCTGGTAAGTAGTTTTTAAAATGAAATTCCAGTTATCAGCTTTTTTTTTTTTTTTTTTTTTTGAGATGGAGTTTCATTCTTGTTGCCGAGGCTGGAGTGCAATGGCACGATCTCGGCTTACCGCAACCTCTGCCTCCCAGGTTCAAGCAATTCTCCTGCCTCAGCCTCCCAAGTAGCTGGGATTACAGGCATGCACCACCATGCCTGGCTAATTTTGTATTTTTAGTAGAGATGGGGTTTCTCCATGTTGAGGCTGGTCTTGAACTCCTGACCTCAGGTGATCCGCCCGCCTCGGCCTCCCAAAGTGCTGGGATTACAGGTGTGAGCCACTGTGCCCGGCCCAGTTATCAGCTATTTTTTATATTACATTTGATTACTTTAAAATTATATCACTCTTTTTTTACATTCACTTTAGGGAAGGCTTGCATATTTTAAACTCTTTTTTTCTTTGGCATTTAATCATCCTTAGCATTTCTCAGGCAATCTTGGGTTAATATGGAAATAACCTTTGTATATGTTCTTAATCTTATTTTTAAAAATTTTTGCATTTTATGTTGACAAATATATTATTGTGCTACACTTTCTATATTAAAACTAGATTATATATTTTACATATATTTATTTAAAATTTTTCCAGCACCTATCAAAACACTTTTTTGTGTTCCAATGAAGGTAGTCTTAATGCAAACTTACAACTTTTGAACTGGAATATTAAATTTATACACTTAGATCTTAGAATTTCTGGTTAAGTTCTTTTTTTTTTTTTATTTTTAGGAACAGCATATGCCATATATGAGCTGGCTGTGGCTTCATTTCCCAAGAAGCAGGAGTGACTTTAATCATCCCAGCAATCACTTGGTTCAGTTTCATTCAGCTCTCTGTGGACCAGTAATCTGATAAATAACCGAGCTCTTCTTTGGGGATCAATATTTATTGACTTGTAGTAACTGCCACCAATAAAGCAGTCTTTACCATGCTTTGTCTGATTTTATCACTTTTATGCCAATAATTTCAACTTTTGGTCAGCCTTGTAAATCTTAGGTAAAGATCAAAGAAATGATTGTTTTGCCACTAAACTTGTGAAAGCAACATTATTGCGATATTATTTTAGTGAAATTTTACTTCTAACAGCTCAAAATTAGAGTCTCAACTTCAGTTTCAACTTGACATTTGAATGCATATTGCTTTTTCCCCCTACCCACTCCAGTATATCTTGGAATATGCTAGAACCCGGGGGTAGTGGAAGCAGATTATCTTTGGCTCCTGGGGTCTACATTTCTTTTTTTTTTTTTTCTCAGCTATGTGAGAGTATGCTTAAATATTGGATGTATCCCACAGCTTAGAATTAGGCTTTAGTAGAATGGCTTTGTAAAGTATTTCAGTATTTGTTTTTTTCTACACTCAGAGTGGGTTCAGGTAGGTTTCTCTCATCAGGAACCAACCAAAGCAGGACAGTTCCTGGGCTCCCCAGCTATCATCTAATGGACCCACAACTGTTTAACCTAAACAGTAGTTAGGTGCTTAATAAATGGTAGCCATAATAGGCTTCTCATAATAGGAATGTTTCAAAAAGGTCTACTTAGGGAACACAAAATGCAAATAGATACAGAGAGTAAGAATCAAAAAGAATTACGATGCTGCTCTAGGTAGCTTGCTTCAGGGTTTGCAGAACCCTTCCTGCTTTGAGAGAACTATGCATGAAGCTGGAAATTTCATAGACTTCAAGATTGGGACTCCCTTTTCCTGGGTCCTGGTGTGCATCCATGTGGAGAGTAGCATCTTGTGAACCACTTCAGGACTTTCCTTCTATATATATCGAAATTGGTAATTCGTCAAGAGATACTGAGTGCCTACGGTGTACTAACTACGGTTTTAGGTACCTAGGAATCATTGGCGAACAAAAGCAGATTCCTCCCCTCATATGTTGTAGAAAGGAGTGGTAGGAAAGAGAGTTTAAAAATAAATTGCACAGTAGGTTAAAAGATAAGTTCTATGGAAAAAGACCAAAGGGGAGAACTGACATGGGTATGGATGGTTGGTTGCAGTATTAAAGTTAGGGTAGGCTTCAACAGGAAGGTCAGATTATTTCGAGACATCCGAAAGTGAACTGGTCAGAAACAGTCATCCCACTGTGTTAGAAATTGGTTCTGGGACCTCCCACAGATATGGAAATCTGTGAATGCCCAAGCCTTTTATATAACATGGTGTAGTGTTTGCATATAACCTATGCACATCCTCCTATATACTTTAAATAATCTCTAGGTTTGTTATAATACCTAGTGCAGGATAAATGCTATGTAAATATACTGTATTGTTTTGGGGATAAGGACCAATAAGAAAGTCTGTATGTGTTCAATACAGATGCAGCCATTTATTTTTTGCCAAATGTTTTCAAGCTGTTGGTTGAATCCACAGATGTGGAACCCACAGATATGGAGGGCTAACTGTATATGGGCAAAAGGCACTCTAGGAAAAGGAAACAGCCTACAGCAAATGTCCTAAGGTGCCTGGCATGTTCAAAGAACAGAAAGGCAAGAGTAGATACCACTCAGTGGGTGAGGGAGAGGAAGTTAGTAGGTGGTGGGCCACATCAAGTAGGGCCTTGCAGGTTATTTTAAGGACTTTGGCTTTTGAGTGACATGGAGAGCCGTCATAGGATTTCTCAATGAAGAATGACTTATATGTTTATAAAGAGGACTAGCCTGGTTGTTGTGATAAAATAGACCATAGTGGGGCAGTGGTAGAAACGGGCAGATCCTTTAAGATGCTTACTGCGGCAACCTAGATGAGAGGTGATGAAGGCTAAGAGCAGCTGTTAGCCATGAAAACGATGGAAAGTGTTCAGATTATGAGCAGAGGAGGATCTTTATCATTCACTTAAACCTTACCCTTCCTCATCCATCCATCCCACAATTTCTTACTGAGTATGAGAGTCTACTTTGTATAAAGCACTGTTGTAGGCTCAGAGAATACAGCTGTGAAATAGATGAGCAAGCTCCTTCATGGGGCTTACATTCTAGTTGGTGGAGATAGACAACAAAGAATTCATAAGCCTGATACTGTCCTATAGTGGGAACTGCAGATCAACAGGGTGATCTATTAGGAGGAATAGCGCAGTGGAAGCTAGAAAAGGGCTGAGTAAAGTTACATTTGAACTGAGACCAGAAAAAAAGAAGGAGCCAGCTAAGAGTGAGAAGAAAAGCATTCCAAGGAATGGGAAAAGGAAATTGCTTTGCAGGGATGAATTGCAGAAAGAGGATAAGTGTTGTGGAGTATAGGGAGCTGGAGAAAGCAACTATTGTTCTCTCTTCCACAGTGACTAGCACAACAAATGGTCATGCCACTACACACAGGGTCTAGATAGATTTGTTTTCTGGTTTCATAATATGCAACACGATCTGATAACCATAATATTGATTTAGCAAGAATCCCAAATATAAATTAATGTGGACAATCTATCTCAGGCAGTTATTGTTACTATTATTAGTAAGAACTGGAAGCTGAGAACATACAGAGATCAAATACACAATAATTACATTTGAACTAGAACTCAAACCTAGATATGTCTTATTCTGAAGCCCCTTGTTTATCTGCTATGTACCATGTTACTTCCTAAATGCAGAAAAAAGAAAAAAGTACTTAGGATAATTTTACTGGTTGCTTTCCCCACAAACTTTATTCCTTTTGAATATTGTTGTATTCATGTTATGTTTGATGAATTAGCATCATAAGAATTGGCAATTTTTTTATTTCGCTCTTCTCTCAGACTCCTGTGAGTCTGGCTGTGTATCTGTTCCAGTTGCCTATTTCTATTGAAATTATAGTTTTACAGCTGCTATTTACTATCTGAAAAAAAAAAAAAACAGCTTCTACAAGTCAAGGATATTTTGAAGGACTCATCTTATTAATGAGGAAAACCAATAAAAACCCAAGATATTTTCTAAATTTTTATCTCAGTATAATATACTGGAGGGAAAGAAGGATTAAATGTTCACAATTACGTTGCTTGGAAACTAGAAAATTGCCTACTGAAATGGTAATTGTAAGCCAGGCACGGTGGCATGTGCCTGTAATCCCAGCTACTTGGAAGCTGAGAAGGGAGGATGGCTTGAGCCCAGCGGTTGGAATCCAGCCTGGGCAACATAATGAGACTCTCTCTCTCTCAAAAAAGAGAAAGAAATGGTAATTTTAAGGCATACATGAAGTCAGTTAAAGGAAGGGAAATTCATAACATTAGATATTGCAGACTTAGTGCCAGAATATATGCATGTATGTATGTAAATTTGGATTTGAGTGTTGATTTCTAATTATCAATGTTCCATTAGTATAATGTAAGATGGGCTGTTTCTTGCATTCTGAGATTATGCCAGATCTTTATTGACCTCTTGGAGGAGGCCATCATCTTCCCTCTGGGGAGCTGCTAAAAATATTCTGTAGCATTAGTCTGGTGGCTAAAAGCTGGTATCCTTGTTTGGCCTTGTTTTTTCTCTTTCCAGGCCATTTTACCCCAGTTAATGCAGTTATAACTAGAACAGCCTATGGCCATTAACATTTGGATGCTCTCACTACAGTGCTTTTTCCTAAAATAGTACCTGCTTTGGGAAGTCAGTATGCAGTGAACCATCTTGACTGCTTTGGTCACAAAAACATATCTTTACAGTTGATCATTTCCCCATCTTAATTCTATCCTAATGATCATCAAAATGATTTCAAAGAAAGTTTTCTTTCCACTTTAGTTGGACCATACAACAAAGGAACAGACCAGGAAGTCTCAGTCAAGGATGAGGAGCCTGGAGTCTCTTTTTTGTTTACCTCTGTCCATATTTATCAAAAAAAAAGTCTGGATGAAACAGACAGAGTCCCTTACAGAATTGAAAGACAAAAGCAAACAAAACAAAACAAAAAGATGCATTTCTCAAGAAGTAATTTTGAACATGAGTTTATTTCTCAAGTCTTGAAAGATTCCTTATGTTGATTTCCCAAAGCTGTAGCAGCCTAGCTTAAATCATACATTTTTGATTATTGGTTTCCAAATCAAGCCTTTTAGTTGGTAGAAATTCTTTTTTTGTTATGGATGATTATAAAGTAGGCTGAGAAAAAGAAGTGGAGTTATATAGAACACTTAATAAAGAACACCATGTGTTTATTATTATTTAAAAAACTTTCTGATTATAAAACTCATTCATACATATAGTAGGTATAAAAGAAAGAAGAATACTTCTGATAGTGTTCTGCTCTTTGTCCTATGTTTAAACAACTGGAGCACAGGAGTGTTTTTAGGACTCCCTCCATCTCTTGTCGTGGTTCATCCTTTGAAATTCCCTTGTTGAGCATGGCCGAAATGTATCCTCTGATGACATGCTTCCCAGCTTCACCACTTATATTAGATGGTTTGGGCTGCTATAACAGTATACCACAGACCAGATGGCTTCAACAATAGAAATTTAGGTTCTCACAGTTCTAGAGCCTTAGGAGTCCCAGATCAAGGTGCCAGCTCATTTGGTTCCTAGTGAGGGCTCCCTTCCTGGCTTGCAGATAGGGTGGCCTTCTCACATGGCCTTTCTTTGTGATGTGTGGAGAGTGAACAAGCTGTGGGGTATCTTTCTCTCTTTGTAAGGACACCAATACTATCAGATTGGGCCCTCACGCTTATGACCTCATTTAACCTTTATTACCTCCCTATAGGTCCTATCTCCAAATATGGTCGCATTGGGAGTTAGGGATTCAACATGTGAATTTCAGTGGGACACACCTGACAGAAAATAAGGGCTGTTTTTGACTCCAAGTTCAAAAATTTCAAGGAAGGTCTCTGACTGCCTGGGATCTATCAAATGAAGGGTAACATTGTTGGCAGTTTGTTTTAGGGCTCACTTCCTGCCAATCGGTGGCTTCTATTTAAGGAGCTAATGCTCTGAAGATTTTCTTACAGATTAAACTTCTTTTTTTTTTTTATTTATTTTTACTTTTCTTGAGGCAGAGTCTTGTTCTGTTGTACAGGCTGGAGTACAGTGGCATGATCTCAACTCATGTCAACCGTTGCCTCCCGGATTCAAGCAATTCTTCTGCCTCAGCCTCCCAAGTAGCTGAGACTACAGGCACGTGCCACCACACCCGGCTAATTTCTGTATTTTTAGTAGAGATGGGGTTTCACCATGTTGGCCAGGCTGGTCTCGAACTCCTGACCTCAAGCAATCCACCCGCCTCGGCCTCCCAAAATGCTGAAATTACAGGCATGAGCCACCGTGCCCAGCCCATTTCTTGATTTTTTGATGGGGTACTATTGGGGGTAGGAGAAAATATGATTATAGAAATTCAGAAGATTTAGGCAGTAATATATAAGATGGACCAGAGTGGAGATAAAATGGATAATGAGGAGGCTATTATAATAAACTAAGAAGATTTCAGACTATTGAGCAAAGTGAGCTGTCAGCTTGGATGAAAGTAAGGGTGGTAGGAGGTGCTAGTAACGATATTAACAATAACCTAATATCTTATAAGTTATGTTTTGTGTGAGATGCAGAATAACTGCCACAAAGAAAGCAAAATGAATAGAAAGTTAATAGGAAAATGGGTAAATTTGTAAAAAGGATAGGCTACATTATTCTTAGATTTCTACCTTCTATAACCAGAGGAAAACAGGAAAGAAGATAGTGGAGATGATCTAGGGATTTCAGTTATAATTTACAGTTGCAGCATTTTCCTTATAAAGGAACACAACCTCCAAGACACTTGAATGTAAGAATATGAGAGTGGTAGAACTGAAAAAGCACTGTTCAGGAGACATGAGGTTGTTAATGCTGTGTTATGCTGAAGCCACGCCAGCTTGGGAGTCAGCTGAGGTTACATCTACTCTAGTTTCCAAGTAACCATTATTCTGAGCCCCCACCTGTCCATTCAGGAACATTGCTACCCTTTAAAGTTAATTTTTTTGAGTCATTGACACATCACATGCCCAGGAACATGATTTTCCATATCCCCGCCCACCCCTTCTTATCCACTCCAGGAGAAGAAGTCAACCCATCCAGGTGCTGCTCTGCCCAAAGCTCTGTCTTCACATGCTCCCAAAGCTACCCTTCCTTGTGTCCTGGGGCAGAGCTGGTTTGTAAGGAGAAACGTGCAGTTTTCCTCCATTTATTCATTCAGGAAATATTGAAAAGCCTACTCTGAACCTGGCAAGGTTCTAGGCCCTGGAATGTACACCCATGAAGAAGACAGAAAATGTCCCTGCTCTTAGGGAGTTACATACTGAACCATGCTTCCTCAGAGAGGCCCTGAAGCAGCAATTCTGGAGGCCACAGTACAGCCAGTTCTCCCTGTCTGCAGGTTCAGCATCCACGGATTCAAACAATCCCTGTTTTAAAATGCAGCTTTTGAGGAATGAGGAACCCAAGGATATGACGGCCCGCTTTTTGTAGCCGTGGGTTCCACAGGGCCAACTGCAGGACTTGAGCATCTGCAGATTTTGGTATCCCTGAGGGTCCTGGAACCAATCCCCTGCAAATACTGAAAGACAACTGTATTGCAAAGTTTCCGGTAAAGATGACTGTTTCAGCTTTGGGCTTTTATTAGCACCTCTCTAATAAAACTCGCATGTGCCACAGAAAGAAGAAAGCATTTTTAGGCGCACAGTGCCTCAACCCATACTTAGAGAACAATCCACATTTTTCTTTTGTTAGTGGAACAAAAGTATTCAAAGATGTAATTGCCTGTCGCATTGACAGCATTTCACAGGATTCTAGAGCCTCAGCTTTTGACTAGGAACAGGGAAATTGACTTTTTCATGAAAGTAATGGAAGGTCTATTTTTTCTTTTGATATCTTGTTTCTCAGGGATTACTGCTTTTTCCCAGTGCATCTTATGTTAAAAGGCTGGGCCCTGTAACATGATACTTTTATGGTAGGACACTTTTTCTGGCTGAGGACACCAGTTCTCTCTAAGAGAAGCAAGGGTTTCATTTGAAATGGCTCAACTCAGAACTAATGTTCACAGATCAATTCAGATTTGACAGTGATTTGTTGATGGACTGAAAGTTCCCACCCCCCTTTCTGTTACCCGCTGGGGAGTCGGGCTGTGTTGTTAAGGAGCCACGGCGCCACTAGGGGGAAGTATTGGATAGGGAGGAAAAGAAACTTCACATTCCTTCTGTTACCGTGGAATTACATAATATTTCAGTAAATCTAAATTGAAAATATCGAGATCTTGCCAGTCAGAAGTCATTTGCCAGCTCTGAACTCCGATAACACTGCTTACACATACAAGCAATAGTAAGCATGCTTTAGGTTCATTATTTCTCCCATTCAATTTTAAGTTCCTTGAAGTACAAGGGCTGTCTTATAATTCGTTAGTCTACTACATAATGTCTGTTGAGGAAATGAATATTTTATGAGCATCCTCTGAATACATGCTGAGTTCTTAATGTTTTAAAATATTTTTATAATAATGCAATTTTGAATATTTTTAAATTGACAAGTAAAAACTGCATCTATTTATGGTGTAAAACATGATGTTTTATTATGTAACTCCCACAAGGTGTGTATATATATATATGTAAATATTTATGTGTATATATAAATATTTATATATTTATAAATATTATATTTATATATATTTATAAATATTATATTTATATATATTTTTATATATTTACATACCACAAGGTATATAAATATATATGTGTATATATATACCTTGTGGTATGTAAATATATATAAATATAATATTTATAAATATATACAAATAAATATTTATTTATTTATACCACATAAATAAATATTTATTTATTTATGCCACATAAATAAATATTTATTTATTTATATATACCACAAGGTATATAAATATATATATGCATATATATATATACCTTGTGGGAGAGGTAAATAAAACTATTTAACATGTGTTGCCTCATATACTTATTTTTAAGCTGGTCTTAAGTGAGAACACTTAAAATTTGCTCTCTTTGTAATTTTCAAGTATACAATATATTATTAACTATAGTCACGATGATGTACAATAGATATCTTGAACTTATTACTGTCTAACTGAAATTTTGTGTCCTTTGACCAACATCGACCTACTCTCCTAAACCCCAGCTTTTGTTAACCACCATTTTACTCTCTATTCTTATGAGTTTGACTTTTTAACACTCCACATAAAAGTGAGATCATGTGGTATTTTTCTTTCTGTGCCTGTCTTATTTCATTTAATACAATGTCCTCCAGGTTCACCCATGTTGTTGCAAATGACAGAATTTCCTTCTTTTCAAAGGCTGATTAGTATTCATTATGTGTACATGCCACATTTTCTTTGTTTATTCATTTGTTGATGAATGCTTAGGTTGATTCCATACCTTGGCAATTGTGAATAATGCTGCAATGCACATGTAGATATCTCTTTGGCTGACTGACTTTGTTTCCTCTGGATATATACCCAATAGTGGGATTGCTGGATCAGAGAGTAGTTCTATTTTTAATTTTTTGAGGAATCTTCCTATTGTTTTCCATAATGGCTGTACTAATTTACATTCCCATTAACAATGTGTAGGGGTTTTCTTTTCCCCATATTCTCACCTACAGTAGTTATTTTTCATCTTTTTGATAACAGTCATTCTAGCAGGTATGAGATAATATCTCACTGTGGTCTTAATTTGCATTTCCCTAATGATTAGTGATTTGAACTTTTTTTTTTTTTTGAGACAGGCTCTCACTCTGTTGCCCAGGCTGGAGTGCAATGGCGTGATCTTGGCTTACTGCAACCTCTGCCTCCTGGGCTCAATCCATCCTCCCATCTTGGCCTCCCTAGTAGCTGGCAATATAGGTGCATGCCACCATGCCTGGCTAATTTTTGTATATTTTGTAGGGATGGGATTTTACTATGTTGTCCAGGCTGGTCTTGAACTCCTGGGCTCAGGTGATCCACCTGCTTTGGCCTCCCAGAATGCTGGGATTATAGGTGTGAGGCACTGCGTCCAGCCAAGTCTTCTTTTGAGAAATGTTTATTCAGGTCCTTTGCCCATTTTTTTTTTGGAGTGTTACATAACTTTATTAGAAAGTTTGACAAGTTAATCGGATAAACAAATTGATAGCATTCATGGCATGTAAACAGAACATACACACTATTTTCAAATACCAGAGGAAAGTATTTAAAAGGACAAGTTTTAGGCCGAAAATGACATTAACTTCATGAAAGTAGAAATCCAACAGGTCACATTTTAAAAACACTGTGAAATGACCATAGAAATATCAATGAAAGTGAAATCCACAAGTAATATTTAGCCACATACAAATTTTATTTAAGATCAATATAAATATTGGATGAATTAACAAGTTCAAACTAAGAATATTGTACAAAATCAAGGAATTATTTAAGGAGAATTCTTGTGACTGGAATCAAAGGACTTGAATTCATCTAACTACTTCTACCAATACTAGTAAGTTTAAGATGTTACAGAAAAACATAAATTCTGGCCTTGTCTACTGCTATTCACAAAAGTGGAAGTTAATATTTCAGAAATGTGTTCAAAATGTAAAAATGCTTTCCCTTATTAATAGAATGACTACATTCTGAACATAATTATACTGTATATTATATTGGAGGAAGTGGTGTTGTCTGAAATTAAGAAAAAATTCCAGGATTTCTCATAGATGCTGTTGTAGGATAGAAATTATCTAAGTGAAATATTTCACTAATGTGTCCTTGGCCCATTTTAAAATTGTGTTATTTTTCTTTAATTGGTTGTTTGAATTCCTTATCATATTTTGGATATTAACTTGTCAGATGTATGGCTTGCAAATATATTCTCCCATTCCATGGGTTGTCTCTTCACTCTATTGATTGTTTGTTTCCATTTCTGGGCAGATGCTTCTTAGTTTGATGTAATTCCATTTGTCTAGTTTTGTTTTTGTTGCCTGTGCTTTTGGGGTCATATTCAAAAAATCTTTGCCCAGACCAATGTCATGGAACTTTCCCCTTACGTTTTCTTCTAGTAGTTTTGTAGTTTCAGGTCTTAATGTGTAAGTTTTTGATACATTTTGAGTTGATTTTTGAATGTGGTATGAGATGAGGGTTTAATTTTATTCTTGTGCAGATATATATACAGTTGTCCTTTCCACAATATGTGTTCATGGCATCTTTGTTGAAGGTCAACTGATTGTAAATGCATGGATTTACTTCTGGGCTTTCTATTCTGTTTTGTTGGTCTATGTGGCTGTTTTTAGGCTAGTACCATGCTGTTTTGATTATGCTAGCTTTGTAGTAGATTTTTAAATCAGTAGTGTTGATGCCTCCAGCTTTGTTCTTTTTGCTCAAGATTGCTTTGGCTATTCACGATCTTTTGTGGTTCCATATGAATTTTAGGATTATCTTTTCTGTCTCTGCAGAAAATGTCATTGGAATTCTGATAGGGATTACATTGAATCTATAGATTGCTTTGGGAAGTATAAAAATGTTTACAATACTAACTCTTCTAATCCATGAACGTGAGCTATCTTTCCATTGTCTTTGTGTCTTCTTCAACTTCTTTCATCAATGTCTTATAGTCTTCAGTGTACAGATCTTTCACCTCCTTGGCTTAATTTATTCTGAATTATTTTATTACTATTATTTTTAGCTATTCTAACTGGGTTTGTTTTACTGATTTCTTTTTTGCATAGTTCATTGTGAGTGTATAGAAATGCAACTGATTTTTGCATGTTGATTTAGTTTCCTGCAACTTTCCTGAATTAGTTTATTAGTTCTAATAGTCTTTTTTCGTGAAACCTTTAGGGTTTTCTAAGTATAAGATCATGTATGGCCAGGTGCAGTGGCTCACGCCTGTAATCCCAGCACTCTGGGAGGCTGAGGTGGGTGGATCTCCTGAGGTCAGGAGTTCGAGACCAGCCTGGCCAACATGGTGAAACCCCATCTCTACTAAAAATACAAAAGTTAATTGGGCATGGTGGCAGGCGCCTATAATCCCAGCTGCTGAGGCATGAGAATCGCTTGAACCTGGGGGGTGGAGGTTGCAGTGAGCTGAGATCGTGCCACTTCACTCCAGCCTAGGCAAAAGAGCGAAACTTCGTCTCAAAAAAAAAAAAAAGATCATGTAACCAGTACTATGTTGAATAAAGGTGGTGAGAGTGGGTATCCTTGTCTTGTTCCTGATCTTAGAAAAAACGATTTCAACTTTTCACCATTAAATATGTTAGCTATGTGGTTTCCAAAACAAATATTTGTAACATCAAGATTAAAAATAGAAATCCTTAAAGCTAGTAAGACAGACTTCTAAAGTTTAGAGGAAAACTCTAAACTTAGTCACAGAATTAGACAGAAACTCAATTTTGTGATAACAAAATGCAGAATAAGTATAAATTTTACTTATATTTTGTAGCTTGTAAGTATAACTTCTCAGGTCTATTGTATTGAAACAAAGTAGCTGTAAATTTTGTGCTTTGCATTCTCAAAAGTACAACTTCCTGTTTCTCTCAACATTCCTACTTAAAACAAAACAAACCAAATGAACAAACAAAATAATGTTAACATAATTTAAGGCTGAATCAAAGATACTCAGGATTTGAATGAGTTGTTTACACATAGTGCATTATATGTCTTTGATTAAACTACATTGAAGTCCTTTTCTTTCTTCCTTCTATTATGTGTACAATATGTTTCATTTTCTTTCTAAATGGTTAAGCCATCCCTAAGAATTTTTCTTTAATTTTTCTCTGTGAAATTGTCTTGAGGAATAGTCATATCTCCAGGCTGTCAATCCAATCTTTCATTCAAGAAAAGATCAGTCTGCTTAACTGATACTAAGCAGGGAAACATTCAAGAATAAATGAGACAAGATTGCAGATGCTCACTGTGTTTTGTTTGCTGTTTTTTGTCTTTTGTTTTGAGACAGGTTCTTGCTCTGTCACCCACGTTGGAGTGTAGGGGTGCAATCGTGGCTCACTGTAGCCCCAACCTCCTAGGCTCAAGTGATCCTCCCACTTCAGCCTCCCAAGTAGCTGGAACTACTATTTATATTTAATTAATATTTATATTTAAGTAATTTTTAAATTTATTATATGTAGAGACGAGGTCTTTCTTTCTTTTTTTTTTGAGACAGAGTCTCACTGTCGCCTGCTGCAACCTCCGCCTCCTGGATTCAAGCGATTCTCCTTGCCTCAGCCTTCCAAGTAGCTGGGATTACAGGCACCTGCCACCATGCCCAGCTATTTTCTTTTGTATTTTTAGTAGAGACAGGGCTTCACTATGTTGGCCAGGCTGGGCTTGAACTCTTGTCCTTGTGATCTGCCTGCCTCGGCCTCCCAAAGTGCTGGGATTACAGGCGTGAGCCACTGCCCGGCCGAGATGAGGTCTTTCTATGTTGCCCAAGCTGGTCATTGTTTTTACTAGGTAGACAAAGCAGTATAAAACCAATCCTTCACCTTCAGAGGGGCAGGAGCATAGGTGGGCTCAGAATGGCCTGCCAAGGAAAAAATTTCTCCCGCACTGGCCTTCCTGCTTTTTGATTTTCTGCTCATGTCCATTCAAGGGATGGACAAACCTGCAGCCAGATAGTCTTGGGCCTTGTTGGTGTAGGACAACCTTCCACATTGCTATTTGGATATTTTTGTGCTTTACTTCTCCTTTGGAGACCAAAAAGTATGAGAGAAAATAAAGCCTGTAACTTTACTAGTAGGAAACACTGGTTTTGAAAGTCTTTGTCTTAGGAGGGTTGATTTTGGCTTTATTGAAATATAGGGATTAACTAGAAGTCCTGGTCTCTTTTCACCAAGACCATGATCTCTGCCTCCAAACAGTCCATCGTTGGAGATCTGTGAAGTGAATGTGAAAATTATCCACAGGGAGAACGCTGAGAGATGAGGGACTGGAGGTCCAGGTGGCCATAGAAAGCAGGTTCAGTGGAGTTGCAGGTGAATTAAGAGGTGGTTCAGCTAAATAGTTAACAGTAGGGGCAATCTCTAAGGAGTATGTGGTGGTATTAAAATGTCCACTAATTCTTTGAAACTTCTCTTATCGAGAGGTGGAGTTTATGTTCCCTTCTCTTGAACCTGGGTGGTTTTGTAGCTGTCTTGATGAATAAATGTAGCAAAAGTGATGCTGTGTGACTTCCAAGGCTAGGTTAGACAAGGGCAGGCAGCTTCTGACAGTTTTTCATGGGATACCTGTTAAGGGAGCCTCAGTTGCCATGTGAAAAGTCCACCTACCCTGAAGTCAGCATGTAGAAAGGCTTCCTAGAAAGAAAGAGACAGGTTCAAGGAGACCCAGCTGTTCTAGCCTGCAGCTATTGGACTCTTTCCAGCCTGGATGAGGTGTCAGGCATGTGAGTGAAGAAGCCTTCAAGATGACCCCAGCCCCAGCCACTGCCTGACTGCAGCTGCGTAGAGACCCCATGCAAGAGCTGCCTAGCAGAGTCCATTCAGCCAAGATCAACGAGAAAGATCAATGAGAAAGATAAATGATTAACTGCCTTAAGCTATGTTTGGGACCGACTTTTTATGGAGCAACAGATCACTGGAACAAGGCATGGAAACACCAGAATACACTGGAAGCATGATGCTGATAATCTCAGGTTCTCTCATGAAAATTCTGGTGAAATGTAAATTGAGTGCATTCCAGCTGAAGTGGATGGTGCCCTTGTGAGGAAATTAGTTAAAAAGTACTTCTCTACAGCATGTGTCTATCTTGTCTATGTGTGTGAAAAGCAACGGAATAAATTTCATTTCTCTTGACCAGAAGTGGCCTAGGAGAGAACTGGGCCATGAAACGTAAGGGGCGGTCTTTGGGAAGTTTTCCTCCTTGATATTAAAAACAAAACAAAACAAAAGATTTGAGAGGATAAAGCCTTCCTTTCCAGCCTCTGGGTGCACTTGTGTGAGAGGGGGATGCCTGACTTCCACCTTTGAACCATAAGGTGACAGAAACCAATGCTTGACGTGACAGAGGGGAGAAATGGGAAACCACTGGATCCATCTTCATTGTCCTTTAGAATTAACCAATTTGGATCTGCTGCCACTGGGCTTATTGTTATCTAATAAATGTCCTTATTGTTTAAATCCCTGTTAGTAAAATCTCCTGTTATTTGTAGTGCAAAATGCAGTGGATACACTTGATGTAATGCTGTTTCTAAGGAACGAGTGATTTTTAAAGATTTATTTTCTTACTTTTAAATCTGTCAGTGCATTTTCCACGAATTTGTCTCGTTCACAAAAGAAAGCTCAAGAGAGAACTAGCATTTAATTCAAAGCAGGGACTAATTTGCTGGGTTTTTTGTTTGTTTTGGCCTCTCAGGACACTGACTCTACTTTAGCAAGGATATGTTAATTAGTAAATGAAATGGCTTTTGTTTCTTCTGTTGTTGCAAATTTTCTTGTGCAGAAAATGATTCAGAGTCCAAAAACGAAGTATGAAACGCCATGGTGGACAGTTATATCTGATAGCTTTTGTAATCAAAAGCTGTCAGAGGTTGAAACAAGGTCCTCCCTTGTCTAATTTTAATACTCTGTGGTGGCCAGCTGTTAGGGGCTGAATTGTGTTCCTCCAAAATTCATATGTGGAAAATGCTAACCCCCAGTACCTCAGGATGTGACTATTTGGAGATAGGACCTTAAAGAAGTAATTACATTAAAATGTAATCATTAGGTCATTAGGCCCTACTCCAATATGAGTGGGTGTTTTATTAACAAGAGAAAATTAGGACACAGGGAGAGACAGCAGACATGTGCACTCGCAGAGGGATGGCCATGTGAGGGCGAGTGAGAAAGGAGCCATCTGCAAGCCAAAGAGAGAGGCACCAGAAGAAACCAAACCTACTGACACCTCGCCCTTGGGCTTTCAGTCTCCAGAATTATGAGAAAGTAAATTTCTGTTGTTTCTGATAGTTTTGTTATGGCAGCCCTCAAAAACTAACACATGACGTATATGACATTTTAAGCTACATCCCATAAGGGGATGAGAAAACTCTAACTTGAGACATTTCCAGATAAGTTAAAATGCTGTGTTATATCCAGTGCCATTTTTTTTTGAAAGAGTATATGATTTTAAAACATTTATTCAGCATACAATGCTGGTGGATAATTAATTTCACTCCATCAGCATTATATGCTGGATAAATGTTTGAAGATTACAGTGGCATTACATTATTGTGCTGCCAAACTTGCCCACAGTTCTCAGTGTAATCTTGGAAAGAATAAGGGTCTTGGAAAAGTAGAGATTGTGGCGAGAGAAGGCTTTTTCATGGAAGGAGATCTTGGGGCCCTTCTTGTGTGATAATGGGATGTGTATGAAGGAGATGGAATACAATTTGAGAGTCATTGATTTTTGAATGTTCATAACTGTGAGACAAAGATGTTGGAAACATTGGTAACACTTGAACCTTGTTAGTGGATAAGGGAACACTTGAAAGATTTTAGTTTTGCCTAGAGTTCTCTAAACAGTAACTAGTTTCCTAAAGAATATTATTCACAATCTGTTGGGTCAACTATTTTTAAGGTTGTTTGGAGGCAAATTTGTTCCCTTTGTGTAATAATTCATGACATGATTAGTCTTTTGGCCTAATTTTAAATTCAGTTCTCAAAACAGTTTGTCCCTAAGTAAACTGCAATGCTGTTTTCTATTTAATTTCCTAAAAAAAGAAAACCCACTGGAAATGTCCTTGCTAGTGTTTATTTATTATTACATTTCAGTTAATGGAAATATGTAGTTATTCATCTTTTACTGGGAATCATTTTGATACTACGGAAATTACCCAGAATATTTTCTAATAAAATAAAAATAATAGATCAACAATCTTATCTAGGTTTTCTCAGGTCTGCCTTACAATATTAGCCATCAGGAAATATCTACCAAAATAGAACACTAGTATTTACAACACAATGGTATTTCTTAAACTATAGTTCACATTAAAAGATATACAAAAAGCAGGTTATTTTTAGTGTTTTCTTGCTTAGTTTTCAGTGACATTCTTGGAAATAAGATTGATTTTATAAAAGAAAGCCAATTGCCTTTGACATACTGATGCATGGATTTGAGAAAGGTAGTCAATGACTGCTGTTGAAAACTGGGAAAGGCAAGTGTAATTTTGTTTTATTACCAAGAATACAGGCAATTTGTTAGAAAACTTGCCTGATTAAAATAAATTGATTAAAGATTAGAAAAATAAGCATATAAAAATAGAACTTCCTCTTTGGAAAGCTTAAGATCCATCATTTATATGAACACGAATTTTTATCTCGGCAAATGAGAAAAAAATGTACATAAAATGTTGCAGTATTTAGAGGCAGAACTAACTATATTGACAAGCTATTTGCCACAGAAACTTTAAGGCCTAAAAAAATAGAATTTAGTGGAATAAAAAATATTTTTAAAAGAAAACACACACCCACAAAAATATTTTCTTATTTCGTAAACATTTTATTAAATGCTATTTGCTTTCGTATAGCACTGTTTTATAAAATTCACCTTTTTTTCCCACTAGGTTACCAGTACTATAAATGATTATCTGTGTGGGGGAGGTGGAGGATGGGGGAGAAGATTAGATTAAATTATATCCTTTTGCAGATATAAGATTCTATGGATTCATTACAAACAGATCCTGACATTTACAGCTAATTTTTATCTAACACTTACTCAGTGTCAGGCGCTGTCCGTAGTGCTTTGTAATCTGTGTGGCTCCAGAGTTGTACTGAATAAAAAAATAGTCAGCGGCAGGGGCACATACTTGTAATCCAGCAATTTGGGAGGCCGAGGTGGGAGGATTGCTTGAGGCCAGAAGTTCAAGACCAGCCTGGGCGACATAGCGAGACCTTGTTTAAAAAAAAAAAAAATAAATAACTAGGTATGGTGGTTTATGCTTGTAGCCCCAGCTACTCTTCAGGCTGAGGTGGGAAGATCCTTTGAGCTGAGGAGTTTGAGGCTGCAGTGAGTTATAAGCCTGCCACTGCACTCCAGCCTGGGCAACAGAGTGAGATCCTGTCTCTAAATAAACAATAATTAATTTTTAAAAAGAAAAAAAGAAACAGCTTCAAATCAGGGAGAAATTTTGACAATTAGATTCTAGGTTCATGTTTTACTAGAAAATGCATTATCTCCATTACCCCAGTATTCTGAGAAATAAGAGACCTCTCAACTTTAATTCAGGGACTCTTGGTTATCCTACATACCCATTCTTTTCTTTTCTAACAGCTGGGTACAGGATGGCTTGGAATAAAGACTGCATTTCCCATCCTCCCTTGCAGCTAGGTATAACCATGTAACTAAATTCTGGCCAATAGAATTGAAGCAGAAGTATTGTGGGATAACTTAAAAGAATCTGCCTTCTCAGACCCTGTATGTGCTTTAGCTAGATAATCAGATTCTACTGTTTTTGTTGCCTCTTTGGGAAAGGACTTTTGTACCAGGAAGTAACATATCCTGCTCAATGATTTCTGTATGTGCAAGGATGATACATACAACATGGCAGACAACCAAGTTTTTAGGTTTTTGTGTGCTTCTTTTTTTTTTAAACATTGAAAACAATAGAAAGAAGAAAGTTTGAGTTAAGCCATGTAATCAACAAATTGAAGTAAACAGGACATGAAGTAGCAAAGTAGTAGATATTAGAAATTGAACAGATCATCCTTGAGTCACTGAAGATCTTTGGTCATCATGCTAAAGCAAGAAATGCGTATTCTTAATAAGTAATAGTCCTGTTCATTTATAAACTTGGTTTTCAGGATTCTCAAGCTCATCAGTCACTTCTATGGAAAGAAAAGCTCACATTTTAATGTGTCTCACTGCCATAGAATGTAATTTCTGTCATGTTGTGTATATTTTCTCATTTAAATTCATTACGTTATTCATTTTGGTAATTTTCAAAACTAGAACTGATCCATGAATTCTATCTTTATCTCTGTTGTTGTAATTTTTACTTCCTTAGCTAAGGGTGTCCTTCTCTTATCTGGCTGACTGACTCCTACAGAACCATGGCTCAGCTGAAGTACCTTCATTTTGGGAGTCTGTCAGTTTCAGAAATCTGACTTAGATACCCCACTGTGTGCCCACAGCCTGCTGGGTATACCTCTACATGCACTTATTACTCAAGATTGTGGCTTTGTTTGCTTCTGTCTCTTCTACCCTGGATTATAAACTCCTTAAAGTCATGAATTATGTCTCTCATTTTTGTATTCCTAGAGTGTCTGTTTTACAGCAAATATGCAATAAATTCTTTTTTCTTTTTTAAACATTTTTTCTCAGAACTGAGATTCAAAAAATCTCTAACATTTTTTTCCTTAATACACTTTTAAAGTTACATTTTTGAGGGACAATTCATATACAATAAAATTAGCCCTTTTAAACTGTACAACTCAATGACTTGGCAAATGTATCGAGTCCTGTAACTACGCCACGTTTATCATATGGAACATTTTCATCAGTGCCAACAGTTGCATTTGCTCCTTTGCAGTCAATCTCCTACCCCATCTCCAGCCCCTAAAAATCACTGCTCTGATTTCTTTCTTTATAGTTTTGCCAGTACTATGCTGTCATAAATGAAATCATCTGTAGCATGCATTCCTTTGTGTCTGACTTTTTCAGTGACACGGTGAGGGAGGAATACAGTAAATGGCGAACAACCAGTCTGGGAGGACACCGGAACCAGAAGACTGCCTTGCTCTGCTGCCAGCTGTGGCAGTAGATTTGGGTTTGAGAGCTAGCTGTGCCACTTTCTAGTTATGTGGCTTTAAGAAAATCATGTAACCTCCACTTGAAACATCAGATTAAAAAAATCTGGAATGCTTAAGAAATAACATTAGCTCCATCTGCATTAAAAGACTATTGTGGGCATTGCCTTGAGAAGTACTCAAGCGCAATATATATATTTCATGAGTGTCTTCTTTTATTTGGTCAATTAAAAAAATGCTTTCCCTCCCTTTAATTCTCTTCTGTTTAACCCTCTTCTGACTCTTACTCTGTATCTGACACATCAATGGCATTCTTCTCTCAGATTCTAATCTCCTTTTCTGCCCCCTTACACCATCCTACACACTTTGGAGTAGGTAATCTGTGGTACCTTCATAAATTCCTTTCTATGGCCATCCATCTCAGACCCAGAGAACAAAACTGTGACGCTTTAGATGTGACTAGGATGTGTCCTTCAGTTTCAGATTCTGTGATATGTCAAAGAATATTTACAATACATTTCAATGAACTTGAAGTTCTAGAAGGAGCCTTCTTAATTTTTGAGATGATATGGGAGTCCTTCTGTGATTTATTTGTTGTCTACAAGATAAGCACAAACATCTTTTCATGAGAGCAGTTCAGTCATAGTCATTTATAAGATGCCTACATTTTCCTGGAAGCCTATATTCTCTTTCTATTTATAGCTGTATTTGTTTTGCCTTCTTTGCTTTCCAGCATAGTGCTTGTTTATAAAAAAGATACCATGTAATCCTTTCAACGCCCTGTATAATAGGAAAGAGGAAATGAAGTTTGTTATGAATTTTTCAATGTAAATGACTCGCTAGGGAAAACACACGTCTATGCAGTGATGTCATCAATGATGATTCCATGGCCCCATTGTCCTCTGGGGACCTTCTCTTTTCATAGGCCATCCAGCTCACAGGATGGTTTTTCTTTTAAGTAAAGGCAATCCCCAAATTATGCTAAGTGTGAGGACGAGTTAAAGAATTTCTGAAGACCATAGCGCAAAGGAGATTCCCTTGTGCTTGGCAGCTGGTTCTTCAGACTAAGTGGAACGAGTCCAAATTCCAATGAAAGTCTTATTAAAACTGATGTCAGAGAGCAGGAGTATTTGAGACGTTGAATAGGATGTGGCTTAGCTTGCTTTTTAGCTACCAAGTGCCCAGCACATTAGTCCACAAAAGGTGACCAATCACTATCTGCTGAAAAAAGGGATCCATGAAAAAAAGTCCCAATCAAACAAACTGGTAGTATAAACATAAAAGATTTACTTTCTTAAAGGGAACATGTTCTTGCCATGTGCTGAATGTTTGAGTCCCCCATCTCCCAAATTCATATGTTGAAATCCCCAATGTGATGATATTTGGAGATGGGTCCTTAGGAGATAATTAGGTTATGAAGGTAGAGCCCTCATGAATGGGATTAGTGCATTTAAGAGACATGATGGCTGTTGTGCACTATGATTGTGACTCTGAACAGCCACTGCACTTCATCCTGGGCAACATAGCGAGATCCTATCTCTAAAAAATGAAAAGATGAAAAAATAAAAGATATGAGAGAGCTTGCTTCCTTTCTCTCTCTCTCTGTCTCTGCCATGTGAGGATATAAGAAGACAGCCATCTGCAAATAAGGAAGAGTCCCCTCACCTGAACCTGCCAGCATCAGGATCTTGGATGCCACCAGTCTATATATTTTTGTTATAGCAGCCTGAACTGACTAGACAGTTTCTAAGTGCTTTATAGGGATTTATTAATGTATCAGCAATGTAAGCTGAGCTAGTATTCTATATACATATTGGGAGTAATTCTTTACATTGGTGCCTCTACTACACCATGTTTGTTAGCATCATTTTGAATTCTGGTATGCATTTAAAATGAATAAAGTGACATTCCTCTCATTATATTGCATAATTTACATTTAATCTGTCAGAATATCTTTTTGTTAATCACTCTGAATTAGTATCATTTTATCTGTCTCCTGCCCCAGCACTTCGAACGTTTCTCTTTGTGTAGGAGAATACAGATGTTTACCATTGGATTTCTATATTAGTAGTAGAGTCATTATTCTTTTCTCCTTCTTCCATGGTAACAGAACCTTAGATTTTTAAGTGGACACATGGGTGGCCAGAAATTTCCAGACCTCTCCCTAGCAGTTAGATGGGTCCATGTGACTAAGTTCTGGTCAAAGAGATATAATTGCAATTGTCAAAGAGCAGCTTGTGAGAACCTTCCTTAAAAGACAGCAAAGACCACCATTTGAAACTCTCCCCCCGCCTTTTTTTTGTCCTTTGCTTCTTCTGGCGCTGAAATTCATACATCATCTCTGAAGTGGGTGCAGCCATTTTGGACCGTGTGGTACCTTGAAATGAGGCCTCGTGTGGAATAATAGGATAGAATGAACCTGGGTGTCTGAGGACTTCAGAAAACTGGATCAGCTTTGGACGGCCTACCTCTTGATTCTCATGAGAATTTTAGTCCCTGTTATTTCTGTTTTCCGTTACTAGTAGCAGAAACCTCTGATGAAGAAGAGTGCCAGTGGTGGGCACTCTTAGGAGAGGGGCAATTAAAAGTGACTGAGGGAATGCTCTCTTAGATGCAAAGGTGGGCTTGGGAAGTGAGCAGACATTGCCCGTCACAGGACACAAGTCCACTGTGCGGGGTCTGCCCTTTCACCTGCACTCACTGACCTGTGGACACAGGTCTGATGCTGCTAAGTAATAGGCACGGTTGCAACCTCCCCCTCTTCCTCCCTCTGAAGCAGGAGCTAATGATGTTGAGGCATCTGATCTTCTTAGCAGCTCTGTCAGCTGTACTGGGAGTGCTGGGTGGGCCAGGCACATGTAGTGGCATATGTCATCACGTATTGTGGCAAGTTTTGTTTTGCTTTAACTTTGAAAGGCTGCAGATGCAGATATGTTGTGATTGGCGGCAGCCTTCCATGGCTCTATTCTAACCTCAGTCTTGAGACAGGGAGGCGGTGAGTTCTAACATATTTTTACAAAATTCATGACATGCCCAGGAATAGGGTGTCTGGAATAATGGAAGGAAGATGAGCCAGGCAGCTGGCATCTAGATTGTACTCCTGTCACTATTCAGGTTTTGCAAATGTGAAATAAGGGAGTGGGTTATAGGAAGTCTAAGATCCTTTTAAGTTCCATCACTGTGATAATTTCTATAATCATTAGATCAGGTGTATCACAATTTCATTGCTTTCTTTATAAGTATGCAACTAATCTGTTGAGTATAAATACAGTAAGAAAATATTACCTGTATTTCCTGAGAAGAAATAAAGCAAAATGTTCTCATCTTTGGATATATATTTTAGCATCAATGTTAGTAAGAAAAAGAAATAAATAGCATCTTGACTGTCCTTTGGGAAATGAAACTGTACCATGTTTCTGTCTGATTTAAACTTTAAAGTCAGGCCAGGTGTGGTGGCTGACGCCTGTAATCCCAGCACTTTGGGAGGCTGAGGCGGGCGGATCACTTGAGGTCAGGAGTTCGAGACCAGCCTGGTGAATGTGGTGAAACCCCGTCTCTACTAAAAATACAAAAACTAGCCAGGCATGGTGGTGCATGCCTGTAGTCCCAGCTACTTGGGAGGCTGAGGCAGGAGAATCGCTTGAACCTGGGAGGCAGAGGTTGCAGTGAGCTGAGATCGCACTACTGTACTCCAGCCTGGGCGACAGAGCCAGACTCCATCTCAAATAAATAAATAAACCTTAAAATCAATGACAACAATGAACTAGATTCCTCCCAGGTGTAACATGGAAGTGGGGAGGTGGAGGTTTGGGAAGCAGACAGGCCTGAGTTTCACACTGGCTCTATGACCCTGGCCTATCAACTTTCCTCTCAGTTTACAAGTTTCCTCAGAATAATTTTCCTAACTACTATTGGCTAGGCTAAACCCATAAACACTCACTTGAACCATTGATTTGGGGACCTGTATGTCCTACAAGTGATTGATCAGTCCTTCTTATCTGCCAGTTCTATTAATAGATGACTCCTCTGGCTCTTCTGGGTGACAAGGCTTAGACTAATGTGTGTCAACCCTCACTGAGCATCAGAATTACCCAGCCAGCTTAAAAAAAAACAGATGCCCAGGCCCCACCCTGAGAGTTAGATTTAATTGTCTGAGGCTGGCCCTTAGATATTAGTTCAGGTATTCTCAGTCTACCCTAGTGATTTTTGTTCGTGCAGTCTGGCTTGACACCTGTCAGCACCACCCCAGGCCACATGGTGGCCTCACATGTGGGTGAACCAGAAGTGGAAGGAGTGTTATTGAGGCACTGCAGGGCCCACACAACAGCCATATGGGGAAAAACCCATTATTTGTCTGTCGAGACCCTCACTTTAGTTCCAGGGTAAAAATCTGAATGAGTATTAGCCACTGCTAGAAAGTACAAGATGAGTCATTTCAACTTCATTTTCGTCAGTAGTAATAAAAATCATAAAGGCACAAGACTTCATTTCAAAAAAGTGTGTTAGTTAAAACAAACTCGATCCTCAATACATGGTTTTCTAACTCTACTTTCCTGATGTGAACATGGCCTTATGTGTTCCTAACATCAGAGATCAGGAACTTGTATTTTGGGGGCAATTAGTGGTTTCATTTTAAAGCTGTTACTATCAAGAAAGAAACAAAAATATAAGAAAATAAGCTATTCGATAAGTAAAACTACAAACTACTTTTTTTTAAAAAGTAGACCTTGTGTGAGAGTTTGAAATAATTTTCTCAGTTTAAACAATGAGTGAGGACTTTATGTCCCACAGTCTTGATGAGTCTAACACTTGAGCAGCAGATAGAGGGAGGCTGGAGAAAATAGTTTAAGCATTTCCCAGATGCTTTTTGTATCACATGCAGCGTTATGCATTCAGCCACCCATGAACAAGCTTGCTGGAGAGCCGAGAAATAACAATGCCATTGTTTTCCCTTTGAATAACTCTGCCTGTTGCACAGAGTGCAAATATGTCTTTTTAGTAGTTTTTCGTGGTTTGCAATTTCCTGAAAGAGTATATCACTCTAAAAAAATTTGTATTTGAATCTGAGACACTATTCAAATTTTATTAATATAGCAGAGAGTGTCCAATAAACTTTACTAGGAAAAAAATCCAAGGATTTTGATCATATACAAGGCACGTCCAAAGCCATTTTGTCATGTCTCCCTACAACTGGCTCACCTGCCTCACTTCTCTAATTTTCCCCTTGGCACCATCATCATTCAGTCACCTGGCTTTGCTCCATCATCTTAAGATATTGTCTCGTCTTTACTTCCTAAAGCCAGCCATCTTTCTCTTTGCATGCTGCTGCTGTGAGCACCATACAGAGACTCTCAGTGTCTCTTCCTTGGATTCTGGTACCCCCTACCCCAGTCTCCTTGCTTGCAGGTTGTCTTCCCAGCAAGTTACCCTGAGCCTTGTTGCCAGATTGGACTTGCCTCATGAAATTCTTTATCTGTAGTACAGAGATAAAAATTAAACTTCATGGACTGACAAATATAAAATGCCTTGTGTAGAATCTGAAATACAGATACTACATATTTCTATATTTAGAGGAATAAAGTCCAGGCTCTCAGCCACTTTTAAGCCCCATTACTATTCCAGTTTTATTCAAAAACATTCTGCTAAAACAACTCTACTTTATTTATTGCCAAACACATTTCCTGCTCTTTGCTATTTTTTCAAGTTCTCATTTTGAACTTTGTGCTTAGAATGCTCACTCCTAGTCCTTTGAAGTCTTCCTTCTCTAGAAATTCTTCAGGGACCACTTCAACATATAGTGCTTTCTCCCTCCCAAGGACTTTTAACAATTCTTATTGTTGGGAGATATTTCTCCACAAGTCTCTCACATTTCTGCATGTCTGTTGGCAGAGGCTCTGACTGCCAGTACTCCAGATGATCTCTTCAGGGGTGTTTGCATACTAACAGCTTTGGAAGACAGTGATCATTTCTGTCTCCAGAGCGAAGGGCAAGTTTGTTTACTGTCCAGTGTAACAAAAACAATGTGTCTCTTCGGGGCAAAAGCCAGGCAGCCTTATTGCCCTCATAAAAGCTCTCAAGCTCAGATTCCATTCCTATAATGCAACCCACTGCATGTGCAAGGGTCACCTGGCTCTTCTTGTATCACCCTGTTGGAACTGGGGCTTGAGAAACTGGTGTGAATGATGACCCTGGCTACTGGCTGCTATTATTGTGAGCAATACAGTCCTTTGTTTTTGATTCCTTGTGTGTTCTGTCAGCACCCATGAAACTACAACAGGTTAACTTGTTAGCTTGCAAGTAGGATACAATCTCAGATCCTTCATACTTATTGATAACGATTATTATTATTTGGTTGTTATAGCTCCTATTTTTTTCATAACAATCTATTTTTTTCTCTTCCTTTTTCTTGTCATTGATTTGTGGAGGAACTGATTCAGGATAGATCTTGGAATTTTGCACGTTCTGGGTTGAATTGATTGCTTCCTGTGATGTCATTTATCTTGTTCCTATATACATCTATTTTTCCCCAAATCATTTTTCACATTGATCTTTTAGCTTTCAATTACACTCTGTCTCCAAACTTCTCTTGAGTCATATTTGGCTTCCACGTATGTTTATTTCTGGTCTTATTACTATATTTAAGTTTCTTATGGGCAGGACTTCTTTTGGTTTGCCTTTATAAAAAAAAACTCCCACAATTCCTAGTTAACATTATGACTAGAGTAACAGCATTTGCAGAATGAGTATTCAGGATAAAAATGATTCAATGAGTCTAATCAGATAATATCCTTTTGCTCTTCTCCACCAGAGGGCGCAATCACATTAGCTTTAGGAGCATTTCAAAATCTAGGTTCTTGTCTGCTTTAAATATATCGATGTCAGTATTCTATACATGTAGCTGAATGAATTAGTAAATATATATAAATGAGTTATCAGGCCAGGTGCGGTGGCTCACGCTTGTAATCCCAGCACTTTGGGAGGCCAAGGCAGGAGGATCACTTGAGGTCAGGAGTTCGAGACCAAACATGGCGGCAAACATGGTGAAACCCCCTCGCTGCTAAAAATAAAAAAATTAGCCAGGCATGATGGCATGCACCTGTAATCCCAGATACTCAGGAGGATGAGGCATGAGCATCGCTTGAACCTGGGAGGCAGAGGTTGCAGTGAGCCGAGATCATGCCACTGTACTCCAGGCTGAGCAACAGAGCCAGACTCCGTGTCAGAAAAACAAAACAAAACAAAACAAAAACGAGTTATCAAATGGAGACCTGGTCAGGTTACATGTCACCCTACACAGGAGCTCCTACTGAGAGCAATGAAACGTCTTTTGACTATGATTTCATTATTACCGCATTTCAATCTACTAGATAATTAGTTTAAAAGCCAAGACCAAATCTTGAAAAATAGATTCCTGTGATTCTTCACATTTTCCATCAGTCTGAAAGTGTATTTAAGTATACACATACTGACTGCTGACACACAGAACAGTGGCCTGACTAGAAATTCTCCACTTTATGCTACTTTGATGGTTCCAAAACAAATAGATTGCAAGATGCCTGTGGTGGTGTGATTTAAAAGTACTGAATTTTATGGAAACAAAGGAAGAAGTGGCAGCCGTTTGTTTTCTTAGCTCTTAAGTTAATTCATTTCCTTTTATCTTCTACTTTTTGCTCAAGGAGGTCAGAGCTAACTGGAAAATCGACTTCTAGTAGTACTTGACTTTTATTAAATCTAAATGATTTATCCTGAGACGTTATTGTATGTGGATACAGTGTTTTCTGAAATGTCATAGTTTCCTGTGCAACCACAGCTTTATTTTTCTTTTTTTTTTTACAATCAGCTTTTTTAGGTTGAAGCAATTGTAATTTTTTGAGGTCATATGAGGTTTGAGCTACCAGTTTGCATAGTAAGAGAAATATGATGCAGTTTCCGCTTTCTGCTCCAAAGTTGCTCATTCGCTAGTAGGGGAGGTTATTTCAGTACAGGTGAGATGGTCTGGGTGAAGTACTTGCAAAGTCCTTTGTAAAGAAGCAGAACTTGTCAAAGAGGCAAGAATGCAGCACGTCCCCTTCCTTCCTTTCAGGATGGTTTGGTCTCAGGATTCCTGAGCTTTGTTAGTACAGAGAGGGTGGTTGTCTAAGGCTTCTCATTTTTAATGTTACATTCTGAGTGCACGACCTTGGGAGATTTAAATAGGCCACACACATGAAGTTGCTTCAGGTGTCCCAGCTGTTAATTTGACAGAGTTTGAGGGCAAGGCCTTGTCTTATCTTTCTATCAGCTACTCTGAGCTTGGCACTGTAAATAGACAGTGCTCATTAAATGTATATTGACTTGAGTTGCACACAGGGATGGAAAGAAGAGGATTCAGACACACAGTTTTTGACTCTTGCTGGTCAGGCTGTCTCTCTGCTTCTGAGAATCAGAGCAGGTGGTGCACTACCTCCTCTCCTCACCCTTTTATTCCAAGGGGCTTGTGAGAGCTTTCTTCACTCAAGACCCTCACAGCTCACACTGGGGCCAGCCTTAAGAGATAGGCAAATACTGCACATTCAGACGAGGTTTCCCCTTCCTTCTGCACAAATCAGCCAGAACCTGCAACGGAAGTGTTCTAGAAACTGTCTCACCTGTTGCCAGGAATGCTGGCTAAATTGACCTCAAACAAATCAGTGAAGAGGCCCCCATTGCCTTTGAAGAAGTTAAGATTACAGAAGTTAAGGGCACTCTATAATATTAACTTCTTCCTGAAATCAATATCTCTTCCCTTGTAAACTCACCCTTTCTTTTGAAGAAACTTGAGCAGAGCCTAGAAGCCTTGGGGCAGGAATTTCTGTAAGCAGCTAATTAAACTGCATGAAGAAAGTTGATGCCCTTCTCCCGACTCGTTCTCCCATCCTGCCGCCTCTCAGCCCTGAGAATCAAATACATGAATGAGACTTTTTTTAAAAAAACTCACCCCAACACTTGTAAACTTGTCAACAACTTCCCAGCTCTAAGTTCTCTGTAACTTTAACCTCCGACGCCAGGGTTAGCGCTGACCACTAGATCGCGCTGTCGGACAAGAAATCTGAGGGCTCGGAACCGCCGGGAGCCCAGGACTCAGAGGGTGAAGAGGTGGGAGCTGAACAGAGGAAGCGCGAAGGAGGCGGATCCCGTGATATCGCCTGAGGAATAAAAGCCACAGGGAGCAACGAAAAGGAATAAATCCAGCCGGCTCTTCCCCAGTCAATAACTATCACCAACGGATTCCAAAGGGTATTAGGAACTGGATGCACCATTGAAAGGGGAAGGATGGAAGAGGGTTACCCGTTCTTTACCGTTTATCATACTGGGAGTCTAGCGTAAAGTCCCCAGGGGACCAAAATGCCAACGTCATGCTGGGAGGCCCCCGGATTGCCTCTTTGTACACATTTGAATTACACTTGTGTTCCCGGGGAATCAGTATACTTGAATTAGTTTCTGGAGGAGTCTGTGTAGTCCCCAACCCGGGAGTCCTCTCCTTCCTGTTCCTCTCATCCTACTCTGGAAGTTTTGCCTAAGGATCCTTTTTGTTGAGCTAGAGAGGAAGTTTGCAGGTGGTGGTTTGTGTTACCTACACTCCTTTGCAGCAACTATTTTCAGATACGTTAAATCTAAGTATGTGAACAAGAATGCCTCGAGCAAGAGAAGATGCCCACGCGGGTTCCCAGCACGCTGCTCTTGGCTGGAGAGGGCAATGTGCACGCCCTTGGGGACAGATGCCTCTTCCACCCAGTCTGCGTCCTCCAGCCGCGGAAAGGGAAGCCCGTGACTGTCTTTGGATCCCCGGAGGGTGACTGCTCAACTCCGGGGTTGATAGATGCATTGGCAGCTCGGAGCCAAATCAACAAGAGTTCTCTCTTTTAAACAACAACAACAACAACAACAAATCAACATTCAGAGTTACATGCTCCTCAGTCAACAACACCGCCATCACACACACACACACACACACACACACACACACACACACACACACACACACAGAGAGAACATCTGGGCCGAAATACAAACACCAGCCAGCTTGGGCTGGCGTGCAAAGTAGCAGTTTTCCTTTTCCCTTTCTGGATGGGGTGTCGTTGTCCGGGGGCTTCCCTGGCCGTTTCAGGCAGCGGAGCAGGCCAAGGGCGCAGCCCTAGTGGGTGCCCGCTTGGCGGCCTGAGGGACTTCTCTGCTCTCGGGCTCGGTTTTTGCGGCTGCCATCAGTCCACGCGCGGTCTGTAAGCCTGGTTGGACTGGGCTCCCTGCTCTTTGTGTGTTGGGTGCAGAGGCGAGTGAAGGGCTAGCTTGGGCGCAGACGCCGGCTGTCGACAAATTCGGGGCTCAGTGATACCAGGGCAATGTGGCTGCAAGCCTGATTGGGCGCAACGTTGAGAAGGTCGGGTGTTCCATCCGTGGGACGCGCTCACGCACTAGGGGTTTGTCAGACACCCTGGTTGTGAGGATTTGAAGGGGGAAAAGCTTGTGCACTGTGTAGGCTCTTTGTGCGAGCTGCCCAGCTGGACTTCGAGTGGGCTGTGTGCTTGGGGAATGTGCAGAGGCGGCGATTCCTATTTGTCTTCATTGTCTCCCTCTTGTCTTCTCTCTTGCTTTTGCCGGCTTCTGCTGGAAGCAGCCTGTGTGTGGGGAGATGTGCAGAAAGGGGAGCGCTCTACAAGTTCTTGTCATTCGAAAGGCAAGTTTGGAGGCTACCGCGCCTAGTGGAGAGGGAAGGCCAAATTTGCAGACGTCAGAGCCAATGGGGAAGAGAGGTTTACATTGGGAGCATGCCCTCCGATTCTACTATGGCGGGCGCTTAGTTCCAGAGAAGAAGCTCTTCTGTTCCCTCGCGCCCCACCCCGGTCCTTTGTTGTTCAACGTTCCCCCAGCGTTACGGGAGTAACCTTTGGGCTTCAAGAGACCAAAACGGTGCAGGGCCTATACTGAGGTCAGACGTTATAATCAGAATCTCTCCAGTAGCATTTTTCTGATTTCTTGGTGTGAGTGCTCGAAGCTTCCTCCCGTGCGCCTTGTACAATCTGGCAACCCTGAGTACCAGACTCCCTGCCCAGGAACAAGGGGTAGGATGCCAGGATGGAGGGAGCTGTAAGAAGAGGCGACGTTGCTGGTGGAATATCAGCCCCCTATTTGGCTTCTCCAGTATTGTGTGTGGAGGGGTGCTTTGGGGTTTCAAACTTACTCCTCTTTGCCCCTTTGGCCCCGCGAGGTTTTAAGGGCAGAGCTTCCAGTCCGAAGCCTCCGCTCGGGGCCAGGTTTTGCTCTGGTCCAGGTGAGAAGTTTCTGCAGTGGATGGAACTTGTTACTGAGCGGCTTCCTATTCTGAGAACTCCTGGGTTTCATAGCTTTCCTCTCCCTCTCTTTTGGCTCAACTTAAGTCTCCCAGTTCCGTCCTGAAGCACCAGGGGAGTGAGAGAGAACTGGGAAAGCCATCCCATCACTGAGCCCCGCGCGGGCGGCTGTCCGGGTTTCCAATCGCGCTTGGAGATTGAAAAAGACAGAAGGCGCGCCGCGTGTACAGACAGTTAGTTAATGGAAATCCTGTAAATCCGTTTTAAGTGCACCCAGGACAGAGGGGGAGGAAGATGGAGATGGTGATATCAGATGAAGGATGGAGATCGGCAGGAGCGGGGGTGAATGGGTTACGTATCCTTGCATTTCCGAAAATGGGAGTCGCTCCCCTCCCCATTGTTCTTAATTTAGAAAAATTCATTAAAGAAATCGCAGGGATAGGGAAACCCGAGCTTCCCAGTCCGCCCCAAGTGGTGGAGTACGCGGCTTCCCTTGGCAGGGAACCCGGCTGCGGCTGTCCCCCTCTCCGCTCCCTCCCTTCTCCCCGCCCCCCAGCGGGGCACTGCTACTACGGCGATCGCCACCTCACGCCGAAGGAATGCTCGAAGTATGCACACGTTCCCAAAAGTAGACCTCCTTCACCGCCGGAGGAGCATACATCACCCCGTGGCAGCCGTCCACCTTCTCAGGCGTTTCGTAACCGAGTAAACTGAGAGCTGGGAACAGCCCTCTATTAAGTAGCCCGCGGCGCGGAGTCTCTTTCCACTTGGCGAAGGCGAACCGCCCCAGACGCGTCCGCGCGCCGGCAGCTGCAGGCTCAGGCGGTCTCCAGTCGTCCTGCCGCGCCCGCCTCTCCTCCTGGGATTGTCCTCCTCCTCCTGGACTTCCCTGCAGCTGCCCACGCCTCGGCGGCCGCCAGGTGCTCCTGGAGCGCAGCGCCTATCGCCGGGGCGTGTGGGGGCCACACCGAGCACCAGCTTCTCCGACGCCGGGAAGTCGCTGTCGCCGCCGCTACCTCTCCCTGTTGCCGCCGCCTCAGGTCAGCCTGGTTTCTGTCCCCTTTCCCCTACCCCATCATTCCCAGAGACAACTCGGGAAACGGCGTCTAGCTTGCACCTTGCCCGGAGCGGTGAAGAATCCTGGGCGAGGACAGTTTGGACTTGTAATAGTGTAAATGGGCTAGAGCTTTTCCTTGTATACTGGGATTTCGAGATTCTTTGAGGTTTTTGAGGGAGAGGGGAATGTTGCTTTTCTTAAGAGCTGAGCAAGGTTTTGTGCGCGGAAGGCATCCCGTTCAGTGTTTCCGTTTCTAGAGGAGTTTCATCTGTAGATGGCTGTCGATTTCAATGGAGGGCGCGCCGGGTTCTGGGGCGGCAGGGCCCTGGTTATCTCGCTGCTGTGGCTTTGTCGGGGAGGGCAGGCGTGCGGCGGGAGCACTGGGAAGATATTTTGGTGACGCACGGTGCGGAATTCTTTGGAGGGCCCGCTGAGTGCTCTGCAGCTCGTCGAGGCTGCACGGGTGTGTGTAGCATCTCGTAACAGATTCCTAGTGTAGTGTTCTGGCTCCTTCCTCCCCTACCTTTCAGAGCATCCGAGATGGTGGGTTAGGCAGCACTAGGGTACTTATTCTTGGCGGACTTTCCCCAGCTCCGGGAGAAAGTCCCCTCTCCGACTCCTTCCCGGTGCATTGGTGGAGGCCCTATTCGGGGTCTGTGAGATCTCCGCGGCGGTTTCTCACTCAAATCCTAGACTTGTGGGGATCAGAAAGCGTGGGTCGCCGGACTCGTTCACCGAGCGGAACAGGTACCCCCAAGCGGGCGTCCTCGGGAGCCCTCCAGTGACCAGTTCAGGGCTCCCTGGGACTCTGGGCCAGGGAGACTTTCGATCCGGACTCAGTAGTCTTCTACTGAATGCTGGGGAAGGATGGGGCAGGAAAGGAAATAAACGCTAAGCTCTCCTTTGGCTAATGCCAAGGTCGTGGTGGGTGGGAGAGGAGGTAGGCGAGGCGCACGCGGTGTGTGTGTGTGTGTGTGTGTGTGTGTGTGTGCGTTTGTGTGATTTTCTTTTTAACTGGACGCGGGAGTTAAGGAATTGGGTTCTTCCAGCAGGGAATTGGGAGGGAGCGAGTTGGCAGAAGGGGACGAGTCCACTTAGCTCCCACTCCCACCCCAATGGACTCATTTTTATTCATGAGAGTGAAGTGAGGGAGTCCTCGCTGCCACGTAGGGGCGGCCGCTTTCAGATATTTATGTCTGAGAATGCTCAATGAAGTGTTGCTAAGCATTCAAATGAATGTTTTGGCTAAAAAGGAGAGAAAGCGTTTTCTTTTTTAAAACATATATGGACGGGATGCTTGGCTGGCTGGCGTTCCGATATCCCGGCGCGAGATGATTCATTCTTGCAGCTAAGTCGGGAAAGCGATAGGTGGCGATCGAGACCCAGCAAAAGTGTTTCCACTCAGGTTTTCGTTGAGTTCAGCTGTTAAAAAAAAAAAAAAAAAAATCTGCACACAGCTTTTCGGTGGGTCGATTGTTCGTCTTTAACTTTTCGCGAGCACGACTGCCAACTGAGTTGGAGATTATTATACCAAAGTTAAGGCCAGATGATTGGAACAATGGGCCAGTCTCACCTCTTGCTTTTCACTGATGTAGAAGAAGGTTAGAAATGTCAAACAGTTGTTAATTAGGAAGAAAGAAATTGCTAGACCCCTTAGATACTTAGGGCAGTGCCAAAATTTTAATCTTGGCTTCATAAAAAGGAGCTGCAGGCAATTTGGCAAACCTGCTCATCAGACATTTAAAATGCAATTTACATACAGGCTGAGGAAAGCTGCCCTCATGCTTTGTGCCAATAATTTGGAAAGTCATTGTTGGAGATTGTCAGTTTCTTTTCTCAAAGAGGCCTCGACCTTTGGCTCATTTTTGCATTTCGACGCAGGACAGTCTCCTATCCCCCTCCATTTTTCCTGCGGCCTAGGCTCTTGGCTTACAATAATTTATGTACCACAGAGTCAACTCTTTTTATGTTTTGCCACTGGCAGCTTCCCAGTTCAGTTCCTTGCTAGTAGCTTTTGTCTTTGGGTTGAACCCTAGACTATTTTGGGAGATTCCATTCTGTAGACATGGGTTAAGTACCTACTGTGTGCTGGGAAACCACAAAGATGAATAAGATTCTTTGTCTTTAAGGAGTTCATAATGTAATTACAAAATTAGAAAAAATCAGAACAGAACATATTCTCCTCTGGGGCATATATACTAATAATCTTCCAGCTTAAATAAACAGTTAAATACAAAGATTATTATTGATAATTTTTATTTAAAAACACGTTGGAAAAACAGACAAGGGTGTCTTGCTTCTTCCATTTTGCTGCCTTATTTGTTATGATGTATTTTGGAGTTGTTTTTCCCTCATCTCAGGTAAAGGATTTATCAGATGTGAAAACAACACGGTTAGCAGGAGGGTCAGGTTTCAGCTGGGCCTTACAAATTTCTGTATAATCCATTTCAGATCTTATGGAGCTGCATATTTGAAAGCAGAACAAAATGAAGAAAAAAGAATTAAAAAGGTTTATTATACTTTTCCAAATTACCCTGAGACCACTAAAGTACAGTTACCCAAAGAGTTCAGCAGCTAGGAAAAAGCAGTCAAATAAAATCCCCAGCTGGAAGAGACATTTAGTTGAGTGAGGGATAAAATGACCTCTGAATTAGCCATTACCCAGGCAGGATGAAGTCATGTGAGGGCTGGTAAGGCCTTCACCCGGGATGCTAAGCAGGACCAGTCTCCAGGAGAACAGGACCCTTTTTAAACTTGAACTTCCTCCTAGGGCCATGATTAAACTTCTGTAGACGAACTTGACTTCCACTGCTTCACAATAGGCCCATTATGTGCTGGAGTAGGCCCTGTGGTTATTAAGGCAGATCTGGTCGGGTTCTGGACTAGGTCCAGGCTCCAGTTCTAACCTGGTTCAAGGCCTGCCCAGACCCAGTTCTGATGCGGTCACTGCTTCCTCCCGCAGATCTCTTCATGCCGCTGTAAGCTCGGAGGCCGAGGATGCGGAGTAGGCTTCCCCCAGCGCTTGCCGCCCTGGGCGCGGCCCTGCTCCTGTCTTCCATTGAGGCAGAAGGTAAAAGGCTCCCTTCCCCTTCACCGAGTGACAATGCAAAATTCAAGAAAGGAAAAAACACATCTTTCTTGCTTCTATTGCTTGCTCTGTTTTCCCTGCGCTTCGTGCTTTCTCCGGTGGTTTCTCTCCTTCAGAGAAACGCCCCTTTCTCCTGAGGTTTGTCCATTTCCCAGCTCTCAGGTCCAGCTCTTTCGTATTCTGCTTAATGCATTCCGTACAGTGCTGTGTGATCTTCTTGAGCTTGTCTCTGCGGTGTGCTGTCCACACTGCCACCTGCACTGCCGCCTAATGAGAGGACCAGCCGCCCGAGAGGGGGCGACGGCTCTTATCAGCGCAATCAACAGGACACCTCCGGGTGGCACCCAGGAGCCCCGAAGAGCGGGCGCACTCGCTCGCTTGGCTGGTAACCAACCACCTGGCTCGGGGCTGCGACCTCGGTGACAGAACACAATAAAAGACTCCAACAGCGCTGGCTCTGCGCCTCTGTGTGCTTTGTGGGGAGCTCAGTCGGCGGGGCGGACGGTGCGGGCAGATGAGCCAGCAGCCAAGCAGCCTGGGGGATGATGGCAGGCAAGCGGAGATCCGGGACCCCGGGTGTTCGCATGACCTAGGGTCGCGGCTGTCCCTGTTGGTTCGCAGGGCTCCAAGGCGCGTGGCCTGGACTGGCCCAGCTCAGACAGGTTGAGCCTGGGCCAAGGTTTCCAGCCTGGGAAGCGAGCGCGCGCCGGAGTTGCTGGGCACCACCTCCAGTGTCCTGCCCTTGCTCCCTCCTGCCTCCCTCAGGGAGAGCCGGGTGCGTCGGACCTTCCCGCGGAGGCGGTGGGGCGCTGCGAGATGGGTTTCCAAAACGGCGCCGTGTGGCCCCTCCTCTAGAAAATGGAGGGGTTTTGTTAGATGTCCCACCCAATTTTATTTGTTGTGTGCACTTGATGTCTTAATTTCTCAGTGTTCATTAAACAAGCCATTTCTATATGTCAACCCCATGGCGGCTTCTGTGGTCCCTCAGTTGTCATTGGAGACCTGACAAATTAGTTTTCTTATTCTGCAAAGAAAATGGGGTAATGTCATGAAAGATATCTTTTTTTTTTCAATAAATAAATACCCCTGATGAAGTTAAGGGAGGAAAAAAAAAAACACTTCTGCAAGTGACAGCTGTGGAAGTTCTGGGTTAAGGTGTGCTTTTTTAGAGGCTCTGAGAAAGTATGGTTGTTTGCATGATTATGCCAAGGTTTTCAAGGTTTCTATAGTGTTGGATTTTCTACTTCAAGACTACAGGTAAAAAAAAAATTAGGGGAAGCAGAGTGTTTCCAAAATGTATGGCATGTTAAGAAAAGTGACAGAAACTTGCTGACTTTTCTTAGCTGACGAATATTTTATGAATGTAGAGGCTTTTCAGAGTGGCCTCTGTGAAGTAATAGTCAGATGAGGTTGCTTTTAATGTTCCTTTCTATGTCGTTGTTAGGAAGGAATTTTATTTGAGGAACTTCTGGAGGCCCTACTACAGATATTTTTAGATAATTCACTGAAGTGGCCCATTTATTGCTCATTAAGAAAATAGTTATTTGAAAATCAGAAAGAGTTGAGAATTCTTAGAAAAAGAATTAGGCTGGAAATGATGTAAGTGGAAAAAATTGATTCTGAATTAGATTGGCTGGTTAGCAAAGTGCAGTTAAAAAGAACAGCTTACTATCTACATTTCTGATTATTCCCATATTATATTTTATCTTTTAAATTTGTGTATTTCCATATGGTACAGCTCTTTCTTTTTTTGCTTTCTTAAACTGTGTCTTTTCTTGTATCCCATCTCCTTAAGTTAGTATTTAATAATCATATTTTAATAGGATTCATTTTTTGGCCTTATTCTCTAGTTTGGCATTGTCAAATAGAAATATGGTATGAACCACAAATGTAAGCCACATATGTAACCTACATTTTTTTCTGGTAGCCACATTCAAAATGGAAAAAGAAACAGGATAAATTAAATTTTATAATGTATTTTACTTAACCTAAATTATTTCATCATGGGGCCAATATGAAAATTATTAGTGAGATACTTGACTTTTTTTGTACTAAGTCTTTGACAATTGGGTGTGTATTTTATACTTACAGTGCAGTTTATTCCTTAAATTATTTTTATTTTTCCTGAGACAGAGTCTTGCTCTGTTGCCCAGGCTGGAGTGTAGTGGCTTGATCTCGGCTCACTGCAGCCTCCGCCTCCTGGGTTCAAGTGATTCCTATGCCTTAACCTCCTGAGTAGCTGGTACTACAGGGGTTTGCCACCATGCCTGGCTAATTTTTGTATTTTTAGTAGAGACGGGGTTTCACCATGTTGGCCAGGCTGGTCTCGAACCCCTGGCCTCAATTGATCCACCTGCTTCGGCCTCCTAAAATGCTGGGATTACAGGCAGCACAGTTTATTTCCTACTGGCCACATTTTAAGAGCTTGCTAGCCACAGATGTCTGGTTGCTCCCGTGTTGGACAGCACAGCTCTGCTGTTGACTACTAAGTGGTGCTAGGAGCCTTTGAAGGGCTGACAAAATTTGGGGCCAAAGCCTTTCTGGGGACACTGGGCTGGAACCAGAATTTCTTTGAAATATTTCTGTTGGGGGCATTTCAAAATTTCAACTTGGGACTCTATTTGGTACCATGCCATTTTGATCTGAGTCCTAAAGTAGCCACAGTTATGTTTCTTTTCCTTTCATGACTCACACTTGCACTCTTATATTCATACTATTTTGTCGCCATTTTCTATGACCTTAATGTTTTGTATATTAAAAACCCAATACCTTTTTGAAAACATTAATTAAAATGTTTTGGCATTCACTTTTTGCATTTCTTCTTTTTTATAGTGGTAATATTTTTGTCTTGTTTTTCTTTTGCTTATTTGTATTAGGAGCTATATTTTTCATACTATGTTATCTTATCCTATAGAAATAAGAGTGGAAATGATTTTTTTCACTTCGTATTTATAATTTTTAGCCACTGCAGAGACTTTATCAACCATATCACTGCATAGACTTTATCAACTGTATCTGAGTGGCCTAGAATGTATGAATTATTTTTGGTTCATGTATCATACAGTATGTTAATTATCCTGTAGAAAACTTAACACTTTGCATATAAAGGTTAATGGTCAGTATTCCCTGAGAACTGGGCACTTTTCTAATTAATCTAGGATTAGAGATGAACACAAGTTTTCTGAAAAACAGTGTAATTTTGGTTAGTCCGATTTATAGTTTATAATATATAATGAACAATTGAATATTATAAATTCATCAGTGAGTTGTGGCTATAGCTTTGTCTTGTGTCTAGGTTGAGACTAATTTGTATATATTTTTATAATCCTATGTCTAATTTGTGTTATAACAGAAATTTCAAACTAGAGGCTAACATAGAGATCATCTATTCTACTTCTCTCATTTTCCAAATGAGAAAATGAGGCCCAGAGAGGCTGAATCACTTGGTCAACTAACGCACTTACTTAGATATGAAAAACAGACAAGACCCCAGTCTTCTAGTCCTAGGTTAGTGCTGGTTTGCTCACACTGTGCTTTCTTTGTGCTTGACAACTGGTTGATCCGGAAAGTTTAATGAGAGGGCATGTTTTGTAATGTGTACAAAATAATCTGTAGCTTATTCTAAAATATTGTCTTTTCAACTGATTGTTTATGGTACCTTGAAAACTCAAATGAAATGAATTTCTATATCATGGCAAAGATCATTAAAGTTATGCTAATTTTGCATGGCAAATGTAAATTAATGCCTATAGAATATAGTTAACTCATCACATGTTGCACATTTGTCAAGGTTTCTCCTATTAAGGTAGTATCCTTTCCAGTGTTGTTATCACAGATATCAAACTAAAGATCTTACTAGTTCATCAAGATATTTTAGTAGTGTATTCTTAGTTTTGATTTATCTATAGCGCATTATATATACTTACCAAAACTTATTAGACTCCTCTACTCCCTCTCATCCGTTTTCCCACCTGTCTATCCATCCTTCCCTTCATTCATCTCTGAAGCGGCCGGTAATTTCTTGGACATAGCCCCTTTTTGGGTGCCCTATTAAAAATGTTTCAAAAAGTTATATATCAAGATGGACACTTTAGTTTTAAATGCTTGAACAAGTGTATAAAGTTAATATACCAAATTTCATCTGTATCTGAATTGGAGATACCTGAATACCACATATTTATGTATATATGTATAATAATATGTAATATGTCATAACAATATTACATATGTAATACATATGTAATATGTATAATATATACACATATAATTATATGTGTATGTATATATATAAATCAGCTACATATGAATATTGTTTATATTTACAAATATAGGTGTATATTAAAAATGTGTATATATTAAACCCATTTATGCCTAGTGTTCCATTATTGGAATGCTAAGCATGTGGGAGTGATTTATATCCTACTGCTCAAGGTCATTGCCAAGGTCTGATTACAAAAATTCAAAAAATTGCAACCTCAGGCATAAATGGGTTAAAAGCAACTACATATAAATATTGTTTTCTAAAGTTAATTTTTGATGGAAATATTTCTTCTACTTTGCATTTAATCTAGTACAGTAGAAAACTGTATGTTTTGTTCAGACCATGGAATCCAAGTGTTGTTGCCTATTGGCTGTGTTAATCTCTCTGAATTTCACTGATTTATCTGTAAAGCAGGGATAATAAGGCCCATCATTGGGTTCTTATAAGGAAAAAAGTGGCAACACAGTAACCAGCTCTCTGCCTGTTATAGAGGACTCTATAACGCTCAGCAAGTTTCGCTATTATTATCATTCCCAAAATGTCCTAAATCCTGCCAGTTTATGTAACAAAAATTTCATCAGAATGAGTCTTCGTAGCATAGTGTTTTGATAACAAAAAACATTATCTGTAAATATGAAATTAAACTATAAGAATAAAAATACTTAAAATTTTAGTCTCTTCACTATCAGTATTCAGGTTTTTTGAATATATGTAAGATTGTTATTTATTTATAATTTTCATTCCGTTTCTCTTGGTTCAGATTCTCGTCCTATGCAACTGTGGCTCTTTGCAGTTAGAATCAATATGCAGCTAGCGCATAATTGAAAATTTTCGGGCTGGGCACAGTGGCTCATGCCTACAATCCCAGCACTGTGGGAGGCCGAGGCGGGCGGATCCCCTGTGGTCAGGACTTCAAGAGCAGCCTGACCAACATGGAGAAACCCCATCTCTACTAAAAATACAAAAGTAGCCAGGCATGGTGGAGCACGCCTGTAATCCCTGCTACTCAGGAGGCCGAGGCAGGAGAATCGCTTGAACCTAGGAGGCTGAGGTTGCGGTGAGCCAAGTTCGTACCACTGCACTCCAGCCTGGGAAACAAGAGCGAAACTCCGTCTCAAAACAAAAAAAAAAAGAAAAGAAAAGAAAAGAAAATTTCCAGCATCAGCATTGTCTTAGGGAACACTTAGACTCTGTGATGATGTAATGGTGTTTATGAATTATTTTTATGTAAAAGAAAATATTTTCAAAATTAATAAAGTACATTTTTCAGCATTGATTTATGTTGACACGGGTCATACACTCACATCTGCTTTATTATTATTTTGTCATGAAACAAACAAACAAATGTACAAATAGAATGGCATGCCTGAAAAGCTGTACATGCAATAAAATCGGCCAGAAGAAAAGTGAAGCGGGCTCTCTGTTGTACCCATGAGGGTTGGCCATTCTTTCCTACTTTGATTCCCACATACCACAGTTTCTATGAACACCTCAAGATCCTCTGAAATGTTAAAGACTTTTCCCCACAGTCAATTTTTCAGTTTATCTGGAATCCTGGTCATTTGGATATCAACAAGGGGGGCTGCTACTGCCCTTCAGCAGTTTTAACCTAATGTCCGCTGCTTCAGGTCATTTTCCTTCCAAGGTTGGTGGTACTGTTTTTCCATGTACTGATTTTTTTTAAAAGCATGCTCAGGCCAGTGTGTCTGCCTTTGCATTAAATTTGTCCTGAGCCATTGCTATTGGAACAATATTTTATAATGATATTCTTAATACCCATTGTCCTATTAACATCTGTTGCATGCATGTTATACTAAGTGATGAGTACAGCTAAATCTCAAAATGTGATTAAAGACTGAAGAATGTTGAGTAATTAAACTATGCATGTAGATTAATAGTCTAATCTCACTGCCTGTGTATGGATAGTAAGAATATAACATTCATTCCAATACTAGTGTATCCAATAAAAATAAAAAGCCATCTCCTATAGTTGGAGGCAGCAGTCCACTAAAGCAAATGTTTGCTTAATTATTTCCATTAAAACATGTTATTAATATTACATAAATCTTTAACCCCAGTTAAATTCTGTGACTCATGTCTCAAAGCTACTAGTGTATTTTAATTGACCTTTGAAAAAACCTAAAAGGAAATTGTAATCTCTCAAAACAGATGCAAAAATTCTGACTCACAAGGAATACTCTCAGACTAAAACATTTTAAGAAGAGTGTGGCTGAAAGTCATCTTAATTTGTTGACCTGTTTCAAGAGTAATAATTTTTAATTCATCAACCATGCACTGACAGTGAGTCAGTACAATGCTGCATGATGAGGCATGAACATTGTAGGGAGAATATCATTATAAAATATTTAGGAAACGTCTTTGTGTAATGACTACTGTACATGGAGGCTTTTGTTCATTGTGGGAAACTAAAAACAAGTCAACATTTCATTGACACATGCATGATGCTGTACAGTTTTGTATGTAAACTATTTCTTTCTGTACTTTTCAGTTATCCCTGTCATTGACTTTTCCAAGTTTTTATGCGCAGTCATGTCTTCAGATCACTGATCCTTCTTCACTGTTTTCTTTAAGTTCTGTAAATAAATGTCCATAAATATACATTGATGTTGTCTTTTCATAATTAACCATTGTTTTGTAAAGGACCATACTGGCATTTTAATCTAAAATGCCCTTTCTAGTATGGAGTATACCTGCTGCAAAGGAAACAATAGTGTTGGTTTACACCCTGGAACATTCAGCAAGCTGGTGTAAACAGGCAGAATATTAGTTTTATAAACTTTTGAATATCACTATTTATATATTTATAAATTATTGACATCACTTATTTTTGAATCCTTGCCTATGAATATGAATATACATTTAAATGTATATTTCCTTGTCAGATATAACTGTTTCCCATGATTCCTCATTTTCATTAAAATATATTTTTCATCTCTGCTACATATTGAGATTTATCAAATAACAATGAATAATTACAAGGCAAATAATGCAGAGAATGAACCAAAACCATCGTTGATTCTTGTCCATATTATGGAAAAAAACATATTATGTCAACGTTTTGAATTAACTTCTCTGGTTGTAAGCAGGTTGTGATTTGGCATGCTTGTTCAAAATGCACTCAGCATGTATCGAAATTCCTTTAATTGTTATGTGAATTGTTTGCATATGTGGTTATTATATGTGATTTCATTGTACTTGTATGTACTTGTATCCAAATATGTTTCTATTATGCTTGATTTTGCTGGCCATTCTTGAATGACCTAGCAACTCAAGAATCAAAAGTGTTTTTTGTGCTGTCTTCTGTAATATGTATACTCTCTGATGTTTTGTCAGCTTTTAGTTTTATTCTTATCCAACAACATATCTTTTATATTTGTTGGAAACAAATTTATGCAAAGACAATTTTAGAAAGCTTTGCTCAACACAATTCTTTATTAATTAAATTGACCATTTTGTGACATTGAAAAGTTTAATAATATAAACTCTCTCTTTTGCAGTTGACCCACCTTCAGACTTGAATTTTAAAATTATAGATGAAAATACTGTTCATATGTCATGGGCAAAACCAGTTGATCCAATTGTGGGTTACAGAATAACGGTGGACCCTACAACGGGTAAGTTTTGAGACTGGGGTTTTAGGACAGAAGCATCAAGATGATATAACTCAATCTCCACCTCTTCTCCCATTTCATCATGAAGAAGCTGAGCTTTAGGAAGGCTGAGGGATTTGATCCATGTCACCAGACATTTGCTGAACTCAGGTTTCAGATTTCCAGCCTAGTATCCACTATTATATTTTAATGTTATTGAGTTTAACATGTTTTGCTGTGGTAGGCTGTTATTATTAAAAATTGACTCTATTTTTACCTGATCAGAATATTGTTAGTAACCTTTGATTTTATAGAATCAAATCCTCATTCCTTGGCATTCTTGAATTACTTAATCTTTTCAACATTTAAAGTATCAGCTGATGAAGTAAGTTGTTACACCTTACCCAGTGTCCTACACATTTCAGTATCCAGGAAACACTATTCTGTGATAATGGTAAACAACCATGATGACAGATAAGAGTTTACTTTGGCTAGGTGGATTCCATAGACACTAGGCTGAATCCTTGGAAAACAAAACAAAACTTGTTTTGCTTGTTCTCAGGCATTATCTTTAGTGTTAATAATGTTGCCAAAATGTGGAGAACCAAACTCTATTGATTAATTTTTAGTTCTAAAATGGAATGAGAAAATAACCATTTCTTCTGACTGTAACTAGTTCAACCATTGTGGAAGACAGAGTGGCGATTCCTTAAGGATCTAGAACTAGAAATACCATTTGGCCCAGCCATCCCATTTCTAGGTATACACCCAAAGGATTATAAGTCATGCTGCTATAAAGACACATGCACACGTATGTTCATTGTGGCACTTATTCACAATAGCAAAGACTTGGAACCAACCCAAATGTCCGTCAATGATAGACTGGATTAAGAAAATGTGGCACATATATACCATGGAATACTATGCAGCCATAAAAAAGGATGAGTTCATGTCATTTATAGGGACATGGATGAAGCTGGAAACCATCATTCTTAGCAAACTATTGCAAGGACAAAAAACCAAACACCACATGTTCTCACTCATAGGTGGGAATTGAACAATGAGAACACATGGACACAGGAAGGGGAACATCGCACACTGGGGCCTGTCATGGGGTGGGGGGAGGGAGGAGGGATAGCATTAGGAGATATACCTAATGTAAAGAGTTAATGGGTGCAGCACACCAACATGGCACACATATACGTATGTAACAAACCTGCACGTTGTGCACATGTACTCTAGAACTTAAAGTATAATTTAAAAAATACTAAAAAAAAACAAAGAAAATAACTACTTCCACTAACATTAGCTAAATGGTAGGAAGAAGTCTTGACTGGCTGACAGTAGAGGTGGAAGATGTCAACACAACTTATTACTAGAACTGTGTTTATTTATCTTTTAGCCTTTAAAAATACCAATGATTTTACATATCAATTTACCAGGAAACAGCTTTTTTTAAAAAGATGATTTAAAAACTTAAAAAGGGATAAAAAATTTACTTTTTTCTCTTTCAGTCTTTTCTCCCCAAATATATTTGCAGTTAACTTATTCATTCCAAAGCAGAAAATCAGTTCTAACAGGGTCCATCCAGTTTCTAGATGTTGGGAATAACTTGACACCCAACACTTCCAAAACTGGCACTGGGGCTACCCATCCTGGCAGAGTCTGAGAGTCTTAATGTCCTCTGGGGATCTTGGTTGGTTTTGCATGTTCCACCTGCAAACCAAGAGCATTTTTTCAGTGGTCTGTTGCACCTGTTATCTTTCCTAATTATTTATATTTTGATGAAAACAATATAATTAAAAATATAGTCAGGCACGTAATTCCCAGGAACCACCAGGTTTCCTGATTGAATTGAGAATTAACAGAATGTAGAAGGGAGTACATAACTGCCAAAATATAAGTAAACACCTGGTTATACTGGACCTTGAAATATTTGATACCTGCTTAAGTCAATGCAGAGGTCAATGTTACCCATTAAGACATGTAGCCATTTGAGTATGGAATATGCACTGCTTCCACACAGATTTTTTCCCACTAGGGGTTGGTCTAAACCTATGGGGTTTGTTTTCTTTGAGTTTATTTTCATCTCTTATTTCTCTCTCTCTGCTCTCCTCCAATGCATAATTTAAAATTAAATTCATTTTCTCTGCTTTATCTCTCATTTATAAAACTGTTATCTACCATTAGTCTCCAAAACCAATGAAAGATTTTTAGTTTGATATTCTGGTATACCTTTAAACTAGAAATGTCTGGAATTCTCAAACAAGTATTAAATATGATTGTAACAAATAAAAGCAATACCAGTCCATTTATTAAATTTCTAAAATTCAAAATTTTAGTTTTGGAAGGCAGTAAAAAATAATGTTTGAGTGTCCTGAAAAAATGTATATACTGAATTTTTCAGATTTTGAGTACCTCTGGGAATTACAATGTATTGTGTTGTGTTATATGTGAAAAATGTTTTGTTGCATTCATGTTTTTCCTTTTTATATTTCCAGATGGGCCTACTAAAGAATTTACCCTTGCAGCTAGTACCACTGAAACGTTATTGTCAGAACTTGTACCTGAAACAGAGTATGTGGTGACAATAACTTCATATGATGAAGTAGAAGAAAGTGTACCAGTTATAGGACAACTAACAAGTAAGCACACATATAAATTAAAATATTTGTATACTTTTTATTTTGCAGAAGGTTTTTCCAACTGCAGATTTAATCTTTTATGATACAAAGTTAATTTACACCAGTACTAACTATTTTTTTCTGTTATCCTAGTTATTAGTGGACATGAATAATTCATTCCTGATTTATAAATCTGGTCAGTAATGTTATGAATGAAGAGCATTAAAAATGTTAAACTTTGCTGGACAACAATGTGAATATCTTTTTGAAAAATCTCAAAAATATCACTAAAATAACTTACTTGCAAGGGAATGATTATTTGGCAGTATTCTATGACCAGCAGGGCAGGGCCATACATTTAAGAGACAATAACAAAAACTAATATAATATATTTATTCTATTTTAAAGAGAATATCTGCTTGGGTTCATTTCCTTTTGTAATAATAAAGTTTTAACTTAGTTCAAACAGGTAGTTCAACAAAGCCAGTGGAGAAGAAACCTGGAAAAACCGAGATACAAAGTGAGTGTTTCTCTTACTATTTTTGCATAGATTCATGGGAGTCATAAATGTAGGACAGAACAGATGTTCCAATTATATACATAGATTGATCTTATTCCTATATTAATTTCTATAAGCTTTATCTAGAAGGAGCATGGACAATATAAGAATAATGTATAACTAAGTCATTATAACCTAAGTTCTGACATTCTAGCTAGTTTTTCATTCTATTTACTAGATATTCTTTTCAATGGGAGTGTTTTGAAATTGTGTGTGTCCAACCTTTCCTGCAGAATTTTGGCAATAGGTGAAAACAAAGCACATCTCAGGACTCAACTCATTTCTCAAAGACAAACTGATAGCAGTAGGTGGTACTTAGGAATATATGAGAAATACAGGGCTGGAACATGAGAGAGATGCCCTCAGCTAGTGTTCAAAGCAATACAATTGCCATGAAAATACTTTTCTAAGTCTATGTGTATGTTAGCTCCTCTCTAGGTTATTTACATGGCCTTAGTTGATGGTAGTTGTAACCTTTTTGAGAGTCTCTGGAACACACCTCTTATAAATTGGTGCATTTGTAATCAGATGAAAGCAATTTTATTTAGTCTAGATCTTGCAGTTATTAGCCTCCTTTTGTCTTATACTGCTTTTCTGACTTATGGGGATAGATCCTTAAGGGGTTTCTTGGACTTCTAATTTTGTCACCTCGTAAAACTTGGATTTATGACCCAGAATGACAATAAAAAGATTATAAACACAAAGGTCTTTTTATCTGGAAATATTCCCTCCAGAACACTGTTTATCATTATTTCAGATGTGAATATTTTCAACAATTATTATTTATTTTAAATTGAAGTATTATGCCAAGTATTGACTTTTTAATAGGCTTAAATTGACCTATTAAATAGTGTGCAAAACTTATTTAAGCATACAACTTGTATTTGGCTTGCAAAATTTTTCAGCACCCTCTCCTTCTCTTCCTAGCCAAATACTACTTTTATTACCTATCAGCTGACTGCAAGAACAAAATCATCATCAGAAAATTCACTTGGTATTGCATTACAAATACAGATTTTCATAAAACCAACCTGACCTCCACCATAGAGAGAAGGAAAGATAACATATTCAGTTACAAAATCTGATCATTGTATTCTGATAATTTCAAGATACCACATGGATTTTTAACTTTTGAATAAAAATAATTGTTTACCCTCTTTGTTCACTAAAAGTAGGTTTTAATTGTCAAATTTAAATATATTGATAATTAGGACTATATATTTTGGCTATTTTGCATAATTTTATGCTTGTTTTTACTTCTGTTAGGCTCCCTTAGCCCTCTAGACTAACCCTAATGCAAACTTTAGAGAATTATATTGAAAATTGCAAGAGAATATTAACAAACTAGGTCTTCAACTCAACTGCACTTCCTTGAATGGTACAGCAATTATTTTGTATTTATTTGTTGATATATACCAAGGAATAAAAACCCTTTGCTTATATTTCTTTTGTATGACTCCTAAATGTTTTATAAAATTTGTACTTGTAAAGAAGAGTGACGGTATAGTTTATAAAAATGGAGAGGTTGATAGCACGAATACTTGGACTTTATGCCCCTGGAGAGCAGGTTATAGATCTATTTATCTTTTTTTGTATAATGTCTTCTAAAGCAATTTAAAGACATCTAGTTCCATGAATTCATCTTGATAAAGGCATTGAAAATGCTTCTATGTGTTGTTAGTAAAATTGTATATTTCTTTGTGCATGTGGGTAAAGAACAATTGGTGAATATGTTCTAATGAACAGAATGATATAAGTAACCAACATTTTTGCAATGTTAGCACGTATTGATGAGCTGATTTAATAAAGCATCATTTAAAAAGATATCAAATGTATTTCAGAATGCTCTGTCAGTGCCTGGACTGATTTGGTTTTCCTTGTGGATGGCTCTTGGAGTGTGGGAAGAAATAATTTCAAGTACATTTTAGACTTTATTGCTGCTCTTGTGTCTGCTTTTGACATTGGGGAAGAGAAGACAAGAGTTGGAGTTGTTCAATACAGCTCTGATACCAGGACTGAATTTAACTTAAATCAGTACTACCAAAGGGATGAACTTCTTGCTGCAATAAAAAAAATTCCATATAAAGGTGGCAACACAATGACAGGTATGTTCTACAGATTTTTTTAAAGTTAAAAATAAATGAAATGTCTGTTTCAGAAAGAAATGATGCATTGCCTATTACATATTAAATATTTTTGACATTGTTCACATAGTTTTTGACTTTGGAAAAATTGTGTAGTACAGAGTAAATGAACATGTTTCTTTTCCCTTTAGGGGATGCCATTGATTATTTAGTTAAAAATACTTTCACGGAATCTGCTGGGGCAAGAGTTGGCTTTCCTAAAGTGGCAATTATTATTACGGATGGAAAATCCCAGGATGAAGTGGAAATTCCAGCAAGAGAGCTTCGTAATGTTGGAGTTGAAGTTTTCTCCTTGGGTAGGTTAAATTCAGTTAATTATTTCCATTTTACAACTCCTACAGTATACTTAACGTTTAGGAAGATGAAAGATTGATTCCTCAAAGAAGGATGCTATTAGAAGTGTTTATTGCATTTTTATAGTGTAATATTAAAGACTTAAATTGTCTTTAAGTAAAAATTCTGCTTATCTATTTCCCTCATATAACTCCCTTAGCATATGTATTTAGGAAGGTGGTATTCACATTCTTTGCCAGCTCTCTACTTTTCAAAGAATGCTGGGCCAATGATTCTAATAAAGATCCTCCTTGTATTATCATTAAGTGTTTTTTATGTGTTTCCTATATTATGTAATACTTGAAGAATTCAGAGGGCTCCAGCTTATTCAGGACTCTGGAAGAAAAAAGTATTATCTTTACAGATGGCAAAGACATATGATGGTATGGTTGGGATGAAAGCCCACTCTGTTTAACCAACCATTTGTTTTCCTCTTTGGCTGGCCACTATATGTCAAATTACAAAATGTTTTTGTCATCTGCACAGTTGCACATTCGTTATGAAGCAAAGCAATTCTGGCTTATGACTTAATGATGATTTGAATATGTCTTCAGTTGTGAAAAACGGAGAAAACGAAGAACTTCTCCAAGTCAATTGGCACATTTCCCATTTCAATATGTCCTTATCCTTTTGTTTTGAAGGCATTAAAGCTGCAGATGCAAAAGAACTCAAACAAATTGCCTCCACACCTTCACTGAACCATGTTTTCAATGTGGCCAACTTTGATGCAATTGTGGATATTCAGAATGAGATCATCTCCCAGGTGTGCTCAGGTGTTGATGAACAACTTGGTGAATTGGTTAGTGGAGAAGAAGGTGAGTAGACTGTTTAGTGTTCCCCATGTGTTAGTCTTTTCCGTTGTTTGAGTATTTATAGTTATCTTAGAAGTAGACATATTTATTTAAATATTTCTTCCAGTGATTCTCCAATTGTATACTCCATTGTGTTGTTTTTTAGCAACTCAACTTGTTGATACCATTTGTATTGTTTTTCCTTCCAGTGGAACATTCAATAAAATGTATCATTGCACAGTTCTTAAAATTTTTTTGGTGGGGGAAAGTTATGATTTACTTTTTTCTTTAAGACTCTTTTGTGTACATTGAATGTCTGTCTAATTATGCTATTCTGCTACTTGCTTTAATTATCTTGCACTCTGTTTTAAACATTGATGGGCTGGAAAGACATTTGCAACTTGATAACAATGTTTCTGTTAACTGGCTAAGGACAAGGGTTTTCTATCATTATACTCTGCCTAATGTTTTGAAAGCTTTTAAGAATATTTCAAAGATCAGTCAATGTGATCCTCCCATTAGAAAATTCTCCCATTTCTATTAGTTATTACTTCTAAATACATGGGAGAAAGAAAAGACATTTCAAAAGCATCCTTTTGAACATTAAAAATAACGACCCAAAGCCTTTATATTTTTCCATCATTGTTCTCCTCTCAGCCTGAGAATCGATAAGTGATTAAACATAAATTCTAAATAGTGACATCTTCAATCATACAAACTCTTTAATCTTCAATCTCTGAACATTTTGTCAAAATGTTCATTGGCCCTAATTCTGTCTCAGAACCTCTCATTACTTCATGGGCTCTCAATCTATCCTTTATTTTACTGTCTACTGTCTAACCTTTTTGCTTTGTATTATTATAAAATCCATCTCACTCACCTCCACTTTTCTCTGATTACTTCTCTTTACTCAATCTTTTAAACAGTTTAATTCTTCCTGGGGTGCAGTTGCATGTATGCAAGGGTAGGCCAGACTTTTATTCTGCCACTGTTGGAACTTTCCCTGTGTAGGGGGCTGGGGCTACATCACAGGTGTGTGATTTCTCTTTAGTGTCTTCTCTCTTCTGCTGGACTAACCTAAGGCTTCTCTCTTCTGCTGGACTAGCCTGTACTGCCTCTGTATCCCTCAGGTTTGGCCAAATTTCCATGTGGCATCTCTGTGGCTTCCCTCCTACTACTTTCTACTTAAACATCATTTAAAAAAATATATATATATTTCTTTATTTTTAAAATTATTTTCATTTTTAAAACTTTTAAGTTCAGGGGTACATGTACAGGTTTGTTACATAGATAAACTTGTTTCATGGGGGCTTGTTGTACAGATCATTTCATCACCCAGGTAGTAAGCCTAGTACCCATTAGTTATTTTTCCTGATCCTCTCCCTCCTCCTACCTTCAACCCTCCAATAGGCTCCAGTGTGTGTGTTGTTTCCCTGTATGTATCCATGTGTTCTCATCATTTAGCCCCCACTTATAAGCAAGAACCTGTGGTATTTGGTTTTCTATTCCTGTGTTAGTTTGCTAAGGATAATGGCCTCTAGCTCTATCCATGTCCCTGCAAAGGACATGATCTTGTTCTTTTTCATGGCTGTATAGTATTCCATGGTATATATGTACCACATTTTCCTTATCCAGTCTATCATTGATAGGGTTTTAGGTTAATTCCAAGTGTTTGATATTGTGAATAGTGCTGCAGCGAATATATGTGTGCATTTATCTTTATAATAGGATAATTTATATTCCTTGGGTATATACCCAGTAATGGGATTGCTGGGTCAAATGGTGTTTCTGTTCTTAGTTCTTTGAGGAATTGCTGCACTGTCTTTCACAATGGTTGAACTAATTTACACTCCCACCAACAGTATATAAGCATTCCTTTTTCTCCACTACCTCACCAGCATTTGTTATTTTTTGACTTTTTAATAATAGCCATTCTGACTGGTGTGAGATGGTGTCTCATTGTGGTTTTGATTTGCGTTTCTCTAATAATCAGTAATGTTGAACTTTTTTTTGTATGATTGTTGACCACATGGATGTCTTCTTTTGAAAAGTGTCTGTTTATGTCCTTTGCCCACTTTTTAATGGGGTTGTGTGTTGTTTTCTTGTAAATTTGTTTATGTTCCTTATAGATGCTGGATATTAGACCTTTGTTGGATGCATAGTTTGCAAAAATTTTCTCCCATTTTGTATGTTGTCTGTTTACCCTGTTAGTAGTTTCTTTTGCCATGAAGAAACTCTTTAATTTAATTAGATCCCATTTGTCAATTTTTGTTTTTGTTGCAATTGCTTTTGCCCTCTTTGTCATGAAATCTTTGCCAGGGCCTATGTCCTGAATGGTATTGCCTAGGTTGTTTTCCAGGATTTTTACAGTTTTGGGTCTTACATTTAAGTCTTTAATCCATCTTGAGTTGATTTTTGTCTATGGTCTAAGGAAGGGGTCCAGATTCAATCTTCTTCATATGGCTAGCCAGTTATCTGAGCACCATTTATTGAATAGGGGGTCCTTTCCCCATTGCTTGTTTTTGTCAGGTTTGTTGAAGATCAGATGGTTGTAGGTGTTCAGTCTCACTTCTGGATTCTCTATTCTGTACCATTGGTCTAGGTGTCTGTTTTTGTACCAGTACTATGCTGTTTTGGTTACCACAGCCCTGTAGCATAGTTTGAAGTCAGATAGCGTGCACCTCCAGCATTGTTCTTTCTGCTTAGGATTGCCTTGGATATTCGGATTCTTTTTTGTTCCATATGAAATTTAAAATAGTTGTTTCTAGTTCTGTGAAGAATCTCAGTGGTAGTTTAATAGGAATAGAGGCCAATCTATAGATTGCTTTTGGCAGTATGGCCATTTTAATGATATTGATTTTTTCTGTGTATGAGCATGAAATGTTTTTCCATTGTCATCTCTGATTTCTTTGAGCAGTGGTTTGTAGTTCTCCTTGAAGAGATCTTTCACCTAACTAATTAGCTGTATTCCTAGGTATTTTATCCTATTATTCACAACTCCCATTGTGAATGGGAGTTCGTTCCTGATTTGGCTCTCAGCTTGACTGTTGTTGTGTATAGGAATGCTAGCAATTTTTGCACATTTATTTTATATCCTGAGACTTTGCTAAAGTTGTTTATCAGCTTAAGAAGCTTTTGGGCTGAGACTATGCAGTTTTCTAGAGGGATTATGTCATCTGCAAACAGGGATAGTTTGACTTCCTTTCTTCATATTTGGATGCTTTTTATTTCTTTTTCTTGCTTGATTGCTCTGGCCAGAACTTCCAATACTATGTTGAATAGTGAGAGAGGGCAACCTCATCTTGTGCTGGTTTTCAAGTGAAATGCTTCCAGCTTTTGCCTATTTGGTATAAACATCATTTTTATATCCTACATCTGATTGCTTTTTTGAGGACGTGATGTGTAAATTTGGGCCTGTTTTTACACACACTTCTTGCAGGTTGATTTGTAAAAAATTATAACTATATCTTCCAGGAAGTCGATTCCATTGACAAATCCAGAATTTTGATATTGTCTGAAATATCTTAAAATACTTTATGTTAACTGTCAAATACATGACTATGTTCTATGTTGAGTAAGGATCACCATTTTTTAGAGGATTGATATGCATGTGTCAATATGCATGTTATAAGCCATTGTTTCCCCTCTGTTTGGTGGCACTGTGGACATAGTTGAACTTTTTTTCTTACCCTGAAACTAGTGAAAATGAAATTGTTTAAAATCATAAGAACCTGTCATTTAAGAACTACTAAATGCTTTCTCTTTCTTGGCATATTATAAAGTATCTTTTAAAGATTATACTTTTATGATGTTATTAAGAGAGAAAAATTCCCTAAAGAATTGAATGAAGCATTGATTTAACAAATATTTATCAAGTGCCTACTTTGGTACTTGAGAATGAAGACAATGAGTGAATACCAAAACCAGAATGGAAATCTTGGTTTCAGAGAAGAATTAGGCATGAGGTGTCCCAACATTAATTTCTTCCAAATACTTTCTTATTCCATTAACTTCTCAGCAATTTGACTAAAAGCCAAGTGTTGAACCACTTTTGGTTTGATAGGGACATGTGAAATTGGGGACTGAGGAGAGTATTGGGCAACTCTTTTCAATATATTCAGGATTAATTTGAATAAGGAGATTTGAAGGTCCAAACCTAAAGACCAAATTAGTAAGGTTACATCGCACTGTTATTAATCACTATCTGCTTGTAACTTTTTAGTTGTTGAGCCTCCTTCAAATTTGATTGCCATGGAAGTCTCTTCAAAATATGTTAAGCTAAATTGGAATCCATCTCCTAGTCCAGTGACCGGCTACAAAGTCATCCTCACACCAATGACCGCAGGAAGCCGACAGCACGCTCTGAGTGTGGGGCCTCAGACAACCACACTCAGTGTTCGCGACCTCTCAGCAGACACAGAATACCAGATCAGTGTTTCCGCCATGAAGGGAATGACATCCAGTGAACCCATTTCAATAATGGAGAAGACTCAGCCAATGAAAGTTCAAGTGGGTAAGTTAATGTGTGCATCATTGTGTTTGGAATATGTGAAGATCTGTTTGACAGAATGCCTTACTTCTTTGGACTTAGTTTTGAATGAAATATTTGCAATAGTTTGTTTTTTTTTTAAGAAGCATGCTTACTAAGAAAGCTAGATATGTATATTTTAATGATTAATATGTATTGAAGTTTAATGTACTTTTTTTCTCTTTACAGAATGCTCACGTGGTGTGGATATAAAAGCTGATATTGTGTTTTTGGTTGATGGCTCCTATAGCATTGGGATTGCAAACTTTGTTAAAGTTAGAGCCTTTTTGGAAGTTCTTGTAAAAAGTTTTGAAATTTCACCAAATAGGGTCCAGATTAGTCTTGTCCAATACAGCCGGGATCCTCATACTGAGTTCACTTTGAAAAAATTCACCAAAGTTGAAGATATAATTGAAGCAATAAACACCTTCCCTTACAGAGGAGGATCTACGAATACTGGCAAAGCAATGACTTATGTCAGAGAAAAAATATTTGTGCCTAGCAAGGGATCAAGAAGCAATGTGCCAAAGGTCATGATTCTTATCACGGATGGGAAATCATCAGATGCTTTCAGAGATCCTGCGATAAAACTAAGGAATTCAGATGTTGAAATCTTTGCAGTTGGTGTGAAGGATGCCGTTCGCTCAGAATTGGAAGCTATTGCCTCTCCTCCTGCAGAGACCCATGTGTTCACGGTGGAAGATTTTGATGCTTTTCAGAGGATATCTTTTGAACTCACACAGTCTATCTGCCTTAGAATTGAGCAAGAATTGGCAGCTATAAAGAAGAAAGGTTAGTAGACTTTGAGAGTAAAAGTTATTTCTTCATGAACAAAGAATTTTGGTTCTAAAACTGTGGATAATATGCTTCTCCAATTCTTTTTATAGACAAGAAAAAGTAACTTTCCTATGTTATTGAAAACTATTGAACTTAGTTTACTTAGCTCTGAGATGTGACTTTCTCCTGGATATGGATCATATTTTAGTTGGTGAAAAAGCTGTTTACTTATAAGAGTCATGAGATGTTTCTGTTCCTAGATCCTCAAGCAGGTTTAGGAACAAGTTTTATCATATGTATGTGTCATTTACAATCCAAATCCCATGTATGGGGTGTTCACTATGTGCTGGACACTGAGCTGGGTCCTTCAACTCAAAGGTGACGAGAATATAGTCCTGGACCTTTGGATTCTTTTTATGCATTTCCTTTCCTGAATCATTTTGGGCATCATTTGTCACATCTGGAATTTTCCTCATTTGCCTGATCTACTTTTCAATGTTTAGTTAAAAGTCCCATCCCTTGAGTTTGTGTCCTTTTCAGGGACATGGATGAAGCTGGAAACCATCATTCTCAGCAAACTAACACAAGAACAGAAAACCAAACACTGCATGTTCTCACTCATATGTGGGAGTTGAATAATGAGAACACATGGACACAGGGGTGGGGGCATCACACACCAGGACCTATAGGAAGGTGGGGGGGCTGGAGGAGGGATGGCATGAGGAAAAATACCTAATGTAGATGACGAGTTGATGGGTGCGGCAAACCACCATGGCACGTGTATACCTATGTAACAAACCTGCACATTCTGCACATGTACCCCAGAACTCAAAGTATTATAATAATAAAGAGTCCCATCCTTTTCATTAAGCCTTCCTAAGCTGTAACTGTCCTAGCACTATCATGCTATCACTTTCACTCAGTTGGCTTTCCTATGTACTGCTTTTTTTTTTTTTTTTTTTTTTGGGAGAGGGTCTCACTCTGTCACCCAGGCTGGAGGTCACCCAGGCTGGAGTGCAGTGGTGCAATCTATGCTCACTGCAATATCTGCCTCCCCAGTTCAAGCAATTCTTGCACCTCAGCCTCCCCAGTAGCTGGAACTACAGGAGTGTGCCACCACACTTGGCTAATTTTTCTATTTTTTTTTTTTTTTTGGTAGAGATGGGGTTTCCCCATGTTGGCTAGTCTGGTCTTGAACTCCTGACCTCAGGTGATCCACCCACCTCAGTCTCCCAAAGTGGTGAGATCATAGGCATTAGCCCCCATGCCCTTCCTGCTTTTTTTTTTTGGGGGATTGTTAATAATGTTGCATTCTCTCGTTTCTTTATTTTGCCTGTGTGCCCCCTAAGTATACACTGTATGTGTTAAATGTTGTCTCTTTCTATGATTTAGTTTAATAACTGCTAAGTTTAATAAATATTTTGTTGTTGGGAAAAATTCCATAATTTTTACTTTGAAATATTTGTCTGCAAACCACCAAAGGTTAATATCCAAGTACCAGGGATGAATGGGAAAATGTACATGGTTCATTTTAGGTCTGCTATGGTTTAAATATTCCAATTGTGGGCAAGGCCATTCTATTACTACTGCTTTAAGAATCTCAAAATTCACATTCAAATTTAATCAGTCATTTAAATAATAGAAGTTAGTATTATGGATAGTCAAGGTGAATAATCAAGATCTCTTGTTGGGTTGTAAGTTGTGGGGGGCTTTCTCTCAATGGTCAAATGTAGATGAGGTACTCAGTGCAGTAGTCTCAATGAGCACCATTCTCCCAAATTAATGTAAACCATTTTATAAACATTGAAATATTGGTTACTGTTTTGTTTTATAGAGTCAAACATTTTTAACTGTCTTTTTTTTTTAATAGCTTATGTCCCTCCAAAGGATCTTAGTTTTTCAGAAGTGACTTCTTATGGTTTCAAAACCAACTGGTCTCCAGCTGGAGAAAATGTTTTTTCATATCACATCACCTACAAAGAAGCGACTGGGGATGATGAGGTCACTGTGGTGGAGCCAGCATCGAGCACCAGTGTTGTTCTCAGCAACCTGAAGCCAGAGACCCTGTATTTGGTCAATGTGACTGCGGAGTATGAGGATGGCTTCAGCATTCCCTTAGCTGGAGAAGAGACCACCGAAGAAGGTGTGATGGGGTTTCTGCCACTGTTTTTCAAAAATGAATAATTTATTGCACTACAGAGTTACAGTTTGTAGTAACCATCTTCTTTATAGTTCAGAATTGCCAAAGCCTTTGTAAGATTTGGCATCTTTAAAAGACAGCTTTTCATAAATCTTTTTAAAAAGAGAAAAATAACTTTTAAGTAAAAAACCTTAGACTTCTTTTGATGAATTTGAAGTTAAGAGACCTAGAGAACTGTTGATAATTATGGAATTAACTTTTGAAATACTGCTTATCCATCTTTTTTGGTCCCACATTTCAGGAATGTTATGTCTTAAGTCTTTCTGAAATTGTTTACTGTACTTACAGAGTTACGGCAAATATATATATGTATATATATTGGTAATAAGTATATTATAAATTATTTATTTTCTTTTTAAAAAGTTGTGGTAAAATATACATAACATATTTACCATTGTAACCATTTTTTGAGTGCACATTTTAGTGGCATTAAGTACATTCACCTTGTTGTGCTACCATCACCACCATCCATCTTTAGAACTAGCAAAACTGAAATTCTGTACCCATTAAGCAATAACTCCCCATTCCCTCCTTCCCTCTACTCCTGGAAACCACCATTCTATTTTCTGTCTCTAGGAATCTGATTACTCTAACTACCTCACTTGAGAGAGGAATCTTTCAGTACTTGTCTTGTTGTGCCTGGATTATTTCACTTAGTAAATGTCCTCAAGGTTGATCCATGTCGTAGCATGTGTCAGAATGCCCTCTCTACTTATGGTTGAATAATATTCCACTGTATATATACACCACATATCTTTTAAGATGGGTTTCTTACTATGTTACCCAGGTTCGCCTCAAAATCCTAGGCTCAAATGATTCTCTTGCCTCAGCCTCCTGAGTAGCTGGGACTACAGGTGTGTGGCATGGCGCCCTGCCTCACATTTTGTGTATCTCCATTCATCAATGGACATTTGGGCTGCATCCACCTTTTGTGAATATTGCTGCTATGAACATGGTGTGCACATTTTGCCAAATATTTTAAGCAGTATTTGTTTACATGTGTACTCCTTACTGGATAGAGTTGAATATATTTGGACACACTTTGTTATGTTTGACATTTAAGGCACCAATTTAAGTTGGTTAGTGGAAGACTAAGGCAAGGCAATTATTCTTTAACATAAGCATAGCAAAGTATCACAATAAATGTCAATTGTTCTTTCCTCTTTTGACTGGGAATAGGAGGTGAAGACCCTGAAAGAATAGTGTGAGGAATTTAAGATAGTTATAAAGAAGTATTTGCTGACAGGGATGGTGCACATTGGCATACTATACTGATAAAAGCTAGAGAATCGTTTTTCTCTGAAACATTTTTCAGATAAGATTGCTATTTTTCCTTTTTTCTTTTGCATGGTTTAGGTATATTTCTTCCTGAAGGCCATCACATAAACTAAATGGCCTAAGAAGTCCTTTCATCTTATGACTTTTGTGGTCATATAAGGGAGAAGGCCATACTCAGATATTTCTGAGTTTCTGATGCTTTTCCTGTAATGCCCACACTGCTACTCGATGACCTTGACCCTTTCTTTTCAGCATTTTGGGAGGGGAATGGGAAATCTGTCTCAAGAGAGGACTTGTCTCAGGGTTTTTGAGTAGAAGTCACTCCATTCATACACACTCTAGTTTTTGGTCATTGGTCTACTACAATGGAGTTTGGTAAAGTCTTTTCAGTTATATTGTCTGTAATGGAATCTGGGATTTAAATTTTCTTTAGTTGATAAGAAAGTTTCCAATGTAATACTTTCATTAAGCTAACAATTATAGAGCTCCTGCTATGTTTCAGGTGCTCTGCTAAATGTTTTCCATAGATTATCTCATTTAACCACTTAAATAATCCTATAAATAGTCATGTTTTGCTGCTAGGGTAATCTGCGGCTCAGAATTACATATCTATGAAGCTTCAGAGCTAGGATTCCAACCCATCAGTCTATCTGCTGATTTGTTCTGACTCATTTAATCTTTTTCCTTCCAATACAAAATGAATCATGGGTGTAAGTTGGCCAACTACCATTTCTTTCTTTCCTGGAGAGATATACTTCCTTCCTTTCTCTTCTAGAGAGATATACTTCCTTCCTTTCTTTCTCCCTGGAGTGATCTATTGATGTGTTGAATATTTAAGTAAACTTCTAAACGTCTGTGTGTCATTTGCCAGGCATGTTGTGCTAGGCTTTCACCCCAGTGGACTAAGAAGACAAAGACCTTTAGTTCATCTTTCCTGAATATGTTGTCTATATAGACAGTTGGCCCCATTGAGCAAGAAGGTCATTTAAACATGTTTACTAAACACAAAACCAAATGATGTTCTCATTTGGGCATAATGAAAAATGCATTTAAAACTATGAGTCTGCGGGTGTTACCCACAGTGCATCTTAGCTTCAAGATGTAGATATAATGAGCATTCATTAAGTACCTATTCTCTGCTTGTTCCGTCCTATGTATGGTTGAATTATTCTCCAAGTCAAATGACTATACAGATAAAAAGTTAGTGTGGGACTGACTGGATAAGACGGTTTGGTTGGGTGGGTTGATATGGTAGAGCTGGGTGTTAGGTGTTATTTTCTAGTTTCGTGAGAAAATGTAGTAAGAGTGAAAGTCTTGGCTGTTTATATTCAAAGAAATGAATTGTTTTTATTCTTGAAGTTTATAGCAGTATAAATTTAGCATTTGATAGAATATTTATTATTTTAAAAGTTTACTATTATATACATCTTTATGTAATTAAAAAATTAACAGTACTTAGTTTCTTTCTGGATATTGTAGAATTCATATTTGCTGTTTCAGAATTTAGTTAATCTCTGGCTAAATGAGTACAGAAACCAGGATGTTTGCAAATAAATTGCTGATGGATTTCTTTAGAGAAATGGTATAATTTAGTAATAAAAAAGTAATTTTTGTATTTTTCATATAAAGTCAGTCAATTTATGTTTTAAAATCTATTTTTCCTTTTTTATTTCAGTAAAAGGAGCGCCTCGAAACCTAAAGGTGACAGATGAGACTACAGATAGTTTTAAAATTACTTGGACTCAAGCTCCAGGGAGAGTTTTAAGATATCGAATTATATATAGACCAGTTGCTGGTGGAGAGAGCAGAGAAGTTACCACCCCACCCAATCAGAGGAGGAGAACCCTGGAGAACTTGATTCCAGACACAAAATATGAAGTATCTGTAATTCCTGAATATTTCTCAGGACCTGGTACTCCATTAACTGGAAATGCAGCCACTGAAGAAGGTAGAGGAAATATGCTTATCATATGGTGACAACCAAACTCTTAGACTAGAGGGGAAAATTGGGACAACTATCCAGATAAAAAACTCATGAGACACTTTGTTTCAATTATTTGAGTATGTTAGACCATAGTCCTTTTAGATTTAAGTTTAAAATTTTTTTTTTTACTTAATCATGACATTATTTACTTGTGTCAATAGATTTACTTATTTATTTATTTAATTAATTAATTTTTTTGAGACAGAGTCTCTCTCTGTTGCCCAAGCTGGAATGCGGTGGCTCGGCTCACTGCACCCTCTGCCTCCTGGGTTCAAGTGATTCTCCTGACTCAGCCTCCCAAATAGCTGGGATTACAGGCACGTGCAACTACACCCAGCTAATTTTTGAATTTTTAGTAGAAAGAGGGTTTCACCATGTTGGCCAGGCTGGTCTGAGACTCCTGACCTCAGGTGATCTGCCTGCCATGGCCTCCCAAAGTGCTGGGATTATAGGTGTGAGCCACCACGCCCGGCCTTGTGTCAATAGAATTTAAATGCTAGGATATAGTCTCAATATTCTTTTAAAAATAATATTATTAAATGTTTTAGTGTGAATTGAAGGATGACTAAGAATTAAAAATCAAACTGCTATGCACTATTGAAATAAATTGTATTTTACTTCTTAAGAAAGGTTTTTAAACATTAGCTTGTTTTTCTTTAAATGGGATGATTAGGATCCCAGTATACATTCTGATGTTTGTTGAAATTATTAATGTTTAATATGTGATTTCATTGGGGGGAAAGTAAGGCATACATAATTTTTCATTTTATTTCCTAGCTGTAATGTTTTTAAAATAGCAGTAATAATGCAAAGAACACATTAGCAATAATGAAAAGTTACTGAGTACCTGTCTGGTGTCAGGTTCTGTACAAAGAGCTTTTCTTATATTTTGTTTAATCTCTGCATAGACTTTATGTTATTATTATCATCATCTCAGCTTTATAAGAGAATTGAGGCTGAGGAAATTAAATAATAAATCAAGACCACACAGCTAATAAATGGTGAATCTGAGTTTGTGGATTTTACTGTCCTACTGCAGACATTTACAAGGAGTATCCATTATCTCTTGGTCTGCATCACCCTTCTCTGTCCCACTGCCCTCCCTCCCTCTGCATCACTCTCCCCACTCCTACGGCATTCCTCTCCCTCCTCCCCCACTGCATCATGCTCCCACCGCCCACTGCCCTCCCTCCCACTGCATCACTTTCCCTCCTCCCACTGCATCACTCTCCCACCTCCCACTGCATCACTCTCCCTCCTCCCACTGCATCACTTTCCCTCCTCCCACTGCATCACTCTCCTACCTCCCACAGCATCCCTCTCCCTCCTCCCACTGCATCACTCTCCCACCTCCCACAGCATCCCTCTCCCTCCTCCCACTGCATCACTCTTCCTCCTCCCACTGCATCACTCTCCCTCCTCCCACTGCATCACTCTCCCTCCTCCCACTGCATCACTCTCCCTCCTCACACTGCATCACTCTCCTTCCTCCCCCACTGCATCACGCTCCCACTGCCCTTTGCCCTCCCTCCCACTGCATCTCTCTTCCTCCTTTCATTGCTTCACTCTCCTCTCTTCCCCCTGCAACCTAGCTCATTAGCCTGTTCTGCTATAGAGGCTTTCTCTTTTTACCTGCTTTCTTCCTCCTCTCTTCCATTGGTGAAGTGTGACTACTTCATTGGTTTTCTTTCTTGCTGAGGGTCTAGGGCTCTTTGTGCTGGGCACCATAATGTGACCCAATACCTCTTTATCTTTCTATTTTCTGGAGTAAAGCTAGCTGGCTTTTATATGCTTAGTGGAGGGTGACATAGGGCCGGATTCCTTAGGAACCTTCAGAGAGGACATGACCAATCTACAAAGAAAGTCATGAAATAGCAGACATCACAGCTACAAAAGGATGGGTGGTCCCTCGGGATTTGTACCCAAGGCTCGGTCTCACTTAGCTGTTTTTTCTCTTACTTTTTTTCCCCCTAGGGAAAGCAATATGTTTATAATTTATCATTTTTATTATATCAGAATTAGTTCCTGGGTGTTACCTTTAGATGTTTGTAGCATTACACTGATTAACTGTTTTTACTGAAGATTTCTTAAAGGAATTAAAATCTGCATTGTAATACTAATCAACATGTATATATTTTATAGTGCTTTGTTCCACTTTTAAGGAAATACAGGGAAACTATTTTATAGGAAATATTCTAACATGGAAGATTTTACATGGAAGATTTTAACCTTTGTAAACACAGAAAAGGGACTGGATATCTTTCCCCTTGTTTCTACTAACATATAGGGTCTGATTTAGAGATGCTTAAGCTTTGTTGGCTAGTCAACAGTTATATCACAACAGTGATAGTCTCAGCCAGGATATAACTTTGATGTAGTGCACATGCGTAAGTAAAGTAACAAAGTGTTTTTCAAGTCATTTTATTAAATAATGGGTTTTGATGATGTTGTCATTTTTTAATGAAGTTAGAGGGAATCCAAGAGACTTAAGAGTTTCTGACCCTACGACGTCTACTATGAAATTATCTTGGAGTGGGGCACCAGGAAAAGTGAAACAGTATCTCGTCACATATACCCCAGTGGCAGGGGGTGAAACTCAAGAGGTCACTGTGAGGGGAGATACAACCAATACGGTGCTGCAGGGATTGAAGGAAGGGACACAATACGCCTTATCTGTGACAGCCTTGTATGCGTCTGGGGCTGGAGACGCCCTCTTTGGTGAAGGAACAACACTTGAAGGTAATTACCATCGTATTTTCTGAAAATCCAGGAACTTGTTTGTGGTGCTGCCTCTAGGAAGCTTAAAATGTTTTCAGACAATGAATCTAGAAGTATGCAATCCTTTCTCTTAAAGGATTTTCAATATGCATGTTTTTCAATGCATATTGAAAAACAAATAACCATAAAGCTCTCTGTTATTCAGAGATGTAGAATGTAAGCAACGGAAAAAATTAAACTTGATTCAGAAGTGCCTTGGGGAGCTGGATGCATCATGAGGCCAAAGAAATGTGTTTATAGTTCCATGGGTTGGTTGAAAGGAGAATAGGTGTATGACATTCAGAGCGGGAAGGGACCTTGGGAAACATCTGTGAAAAAAGGTTTGGATTGCCCAAGTTTATGCAGCTAGTTCTGTCTTTCAGATCCAGATAAGAGCCATTTTCTGACATCCATTCATGTGCTCTTTTCATTTACCATGCATAAAAGCTGAAGAAATATAAGAATCCAAGTTTCTTTTTTTTTCTTTTTTTTTTTTTTTTGAGACAGAGTCTCGCTCTTTTGCCGAGGCCGGACTGCAGTGGCGCTATCTCGGCTCACTGCAAGCTCTGCCTCTGCGGTTCACACCAGTCTCCTGCCTCAGCATCCGGAGTAGCTGGGACTACAGGCGCCCGCCACCACGCCTGGCTAATTTTTTGTATTTTTAGTAGAGACGGAGTTTCACCATGTTAGCCAGGATGGTCTCGATCTCCTGACCTCGTGATCCACCCGCCTCGGCCACCAAAGTGCTGGGGTTACAGGCCTGAGCCACCGCTCCTGGTCAAGAATCCAAATTTCTATTTGTTTTCTAAGTGATTTCTGAAATTCCGTTCTGTATTAAATGTTCAAAGTGATTGCGATAAAGTACTTAGTAAGAAACATCAGCAAGACTGGAGCGGTTTCCTTGGTTCTTTAGAGTTAATTGTCAGAGGCCTTTATATTTTTCAGGATCTTTTGAGATATAATCACAGCTTAGGTTTAACTCACCACAGCTACTAAGTGAATAATGTAAGGGAGAGAAAATACAAATTTAATTGAACCGCAATGAGAATGGATTGCAATGCTAAAAATCCCATGATGTTGACTCAGTCCTATGGCTGGGGCCTACATGGACTATGAGCAATAGCTTTCCTTGTCTTTATCATTATATTTTATATGACTTATTTTAAATGATTATAGGAAGAAAATGAATCTGAAGTATCTTCTAATATGAAATCACAGCGACTAAGCAAAATATCCATCAAAGTTGATGGCTCCAGGAGCTTGGAAGGTTGTAGATATTGTAATTAATGAGACAGGACATACAATAGGCGGTTCTTAGAAACTTCAAGACTTAAGAATGAAAAACAAATAAATAAAAAATACTAATCTAAGTAGTAGTGATCGGCCAGGTGCGGTGGCTCATGCCTGTAATCCCAGCACTTTGGGAGACCAAGGCAGGTGGATCACCTGAGGTCAGGAGTTTGAGATCAGCCTGGCCAACATGGTAAAACCCTGTCTCTACTAAATACAAAAATTAGCTGTGCATGGTGGCGCATGCCTGTAATCCCAGCTACTTGGGAAGCCGAGGCAGGAGAATCGCTTGAACTCGAGAGGCGGAGGTTGCAGTGAGCCGAGATTGCACCATTGCACCCCAGGCTGGGCAACAAGAATGAAACTCCATCTCAAAAAAAAAAAAAAAAATAGTGATAAAGAGTTAAATTTCCATAGTCCATGAAATCTGTTTCTAGAAAAAGATTTAAATGAAAGATTAAATACCAGTGTTTAAAGTACTTACAACTAGAAGAGTCCTGGTTGTACTGCTTAGCTGTGTGACCTGGAGTAAACCTTTAATCCCTCTGGGCCTTAGTTTATTCATCTATAAAGAAGGGATGACTATCCTCCCTCTTTCTTTCCAGAGTTATTGTTGAGATCAAATGGGAGAATGTAAGTGAAATTCATTGGAAACTGTAAAATACTATATGTCTACAAAATTCATCAAGAGGACATAGCTTATTAACTTTAGATCTGATATCTAAAAGCCTCTTGGTATACTCAGGGTTGGGGGCTGCGGATTGGTTCCAAGACCCCTGCATATACCAAAATCCCCTGCATATACCAAAGTCCTCTCATACTCAAGTCCAGCAGTCGGCCCTAGGGAACCTGTATATGTGAAAAGTTGGCCCCCGGATATAGGTGGGTTTCGCATCCTGTGAATACTGTATTTTTTGTCTGCGTTTTGTTGAAATAAATCTGCATATAAATGGACCCTCACAGAGGAAACCCATGCTGTCAACTGTATAGCTTTAGTATTTCAAATATAATTGGTAACACAAAAAGTTTTGAAAAAATTAGTAGAAACAGAAATTGCCTTAAATACACAGACATAATCCAAACAAAAAAAGCATGTGATCTTTACAATCTGGGGCAACGTCCAGAATTTTGGAGAAATTTGTCCTTTTCTTTGGACCTTTGAAGTTCTGTTTCTCCAAATGCTTTCCACAATCTTTTAGCATAGGTTGTTCATAAGATTTTTTTAGAGGACAAACTTTCACTCTTTGTTTTTCACAAGATAGGTATAGATTGTATTTGTGAACATTTCTTCTTTATAAGAAGTATCTTGGAAATAATTTAATAGTTTTTCTTCTGGTTGTGCCTTTTAACCTTCTGGTATTCATTTGTGCTTTCTTGCTTTTAAAAGTATATTTATGCTCAGTAAAAATCTTCTCGATTCTAAAAATTAAGGCATTTTTGCCAAGAATAATATATTACAAATTGTATTTAACAAAATGTACTTTTTAATTTTACAGGAAGCACATTCTACTAGGCTGTGATTTTTGTAAGCCAGATGTATTGCTCAATTGTTTATAATATTATAGCTCTTCACGAGTGGTATCGAAAACCTATCAACTTGTACGCATGTGTGAGTATACACACACGCACGTGTCTTTGATCAGAAACAATCTCTAAGGGAAACATATAGATAGTAAAATAAATTTTAAAAGCTATTGTTTTCTATTTCCTGAGAAGAAGGAAAGCTAGATAATTTGCAAGTTTGCTTAAAAAAATACAGTTAATTCCTAACTAAATTGTAAAAATTTACAATGGACATTTTGTTCATTTATGCTAAAGTGCTTTACTGCAGTGAAGGATTACCGAAGGGCCTCCAGCCTGATTTTGTTAACATATTTATCCCATTGCATTGTGTGTGGTAAACTTGACAAATATGTGAAAGCATAGTTGTGACTAAATGAAAATAATAGAAGATTTTTGCCCCTGGTTATTCCATTTCATTTTATTGTATTAACTCAGCCAAATCCACATACCATATACAGGAATAGGATATGATGGTAAATGCAGGGAGTGGAAAGCCCAGAAACAGAGCCAGGCAACTGCTTTTGAGGGCTGCTGTTTTTCTAATCTGTTTTTCTCTTGGGAGAGGAGGTGGTAAGAGCAGAACTTGAAGGAATGTTTCCTTTATCCAGAGGCATGGTGTCAGCCGGCAGGAGCATTCCGTAGGTTGGACATCTTATAGATTACCTCAAATGTATTATGGCTTTCAATTCAAAAGGAAATAAAGTTGTTGTTTTGTATTTAAAAAAAATGTGTAGTGTGGTCTACAACCATCTCTAACTTGAATCTATTTCCTAGTACTTTTTTTGAAATGCAGCCAATGATCAGAAAATTCCCTTGTTGCTGGAAGAGAGATTTATTAGCACTGGTGTTTGGGAAGTTCATGGTTGGCTATAGTACTGTACGCAATAGAATCACAAAGGCAGAGTTTATTACTATTTCAGATCCAAACTTCAGAGGAATGTGAGCACACATCATTAGGTTTGATTTACATTGTTTTTTTCCCCTGTTGTTGTTGTTGTTAGAGCAGTTAGACAATGTAATTACAAAAACACTACTGTATATGTAATTGAACTTCAAGTCTTGAAAGAACCTTTAATTGCCGCTGTTAGTGCTTGGAGGAAAATCTGTTTTTATAAACCTCTCAATAAATACTGCCCATTTTAATTCAGAGATTTACCACAAATGAACGAGAATTTCAATTTGAAGAATAATATGTTTTCTTGTTAAATTTTTGAGTGTTGTTTTTTGGCTACGGAAAATATGACTTTTTAGAATTTCCTTTGTTTCAGTTGCTGTAGCAACCTGCTAATGTCCTAGATATGAATGGCTTCCTACAGATCAAACCAAGTGTATTCAGTTGACATTTTGTTACAATGAGGTTTTTAGCACATCTCAGGAATTCTGCATGATGTTGAGTAACATGAGCCCCTTAAAGATGGACTAAACAAGGCCTCTGTGTTTTCCTTGATTTACTGCTGTCTCATAATTTGAAAAATCATACATTCTGGGTATAATAACTCTGACGTTGCCAGGGAACTTTAGCACAGTCACCAAACAGTAATTTCTATTTCCTTTTTTTCTGTGAATTAATTGCTTGTCAGATAAAAATTGAAGTCAATGTGGAGAGGTAATAATTATGGAAGAAACACTTTTTTGCTCAAGCCGACTTTGAAGTTGAATGGTAATTTAATTGTTAAGATGTTTTTAAAAACTGTGTATAGCTTAAAGTAACTGAGTTAACTTATCAATAGTGAACTTTGTCCTTTGGAATGGTGGCTCTAATTCATTGGTTGTAAATCAAATGTATTTCCACATGAATGTTATCCAGAAGCAGATCTTCTGTATTGCTGTGGAAAGTTGGATGACTTTTGAGCTGAGCTCTAACGGAAAAGACAAATTGATTTAGAAGAGAGTTTACATTACATTTTCAATTTAACTTCTATTTTTGAAAGTGGTATATGAAACTCAATGAAAGCTGGCTGGAACAATCTATAAGATGAAATACAGTTTTATTTCATGATGATTAATTTTTCATTTATCATTGGCTAATTTGTGTTATAATTATATTTGAATTGGATGATAATTTGCTTTTCAGAAAGAAAATGGAAAAAGGGTAAGGAAACATAGGAAAGTTACTTAAATGAGGCATTAGTTCTTTGGCTTGGTATGTGGAAAAAAGCAGTGTAGGAATCAACCCCTTCAGGATGTTCAGATCATGAGAAGTAGACCTGTCTGAATTACTTCCCACAGCAGCAGCACAGAGACACATGCAAGCACACACTAGAAAAATGGCTTTTGAATAGATGTAACTATGTTTTATAATAAGGACGGAAATGCTGAGTAGCCAAATTTCAAAACCTGATAGAGTTTTATACCTTTAAACTTATGACATTTATACCTATACTGGTACTATACTAGGAAGAATAAGGTGTAAGGGAAAACTGTCAAGATAGAATCAAAGGAATGGTAATAAAGGAATATCATCATTATAGATGATGACTTATTTGAAATGATTGCCAGAATTTCTATTACCAGAGATAAAATTAATAGACAGAGCACAGGCATATATCCAGAACAGAAGAGAGCAAGTGCTATGAGACTAAACATTATTCAAAAAAACCCTAAACAAACCCCAGCACTGTAAGACACATATTTGTAAATCTTGGAGAACAGAAGAAAGAGGAGGACCTCAGAAGGGAGGGAGCCTCTGCTAGAGCAAAAGTAGATCTAGGTTCAGGGAAAGGTAGTGACTACATGGCAAAAAGTCTACTAGGGTTGCTTTCTGTTCACTGCCACTGTTTCTACGCCTTCCCCTTTTGAGGAGCAGTAACCTCTCCTGGAGATAGCCTACAGACTGGTCTTCTCACATCTTTACTTTCTTCTCCCTCTCTCTTTCCTATTCCCTCTTAGGTACTCTAAAAAGGGACTCTTGCATAAACCCAATAGAATGAAACTAAACCAAAACAAGTCAGATAATTTCTTCCTGTAGTTACTGATGTCTGGAGCTCCTCAGATTCAGGACAAAAATGACAATGTATTTGCCTTGCAAGTAAATGCCTTGCTAGGTAACACTTAGAACTTCATTCATGTGAAAATGTGCTCAGCTCTTCAATAAGAGGCATGCGTGTGTTCAGAGCCATTTCCTGTTGAGACAAGATGGAGGGGAGAAGAGAGCAGTGAACATCCCACATGTGTCCATGGAGATGTGATGAAAAGCTTAAATCATCTCCTCTGTTCTCTGAGGGTCAGCCTTGAGATTATTTTGCCGCCTAAAGCAGTGATTTTCTGTACATGGCAATATAACCACACAAAATACAAGCCACCCAGCAGTCCTACAGAGCATCATGTGTGTAATGATTTTGACCAGTTTACTTTCACCATACCTGTCTTTATTTTGAAGGAGCACCATTTCTATGTGAAAGCAGATTTGAGGTTCCTTCCCACACTGACCCAGCACACCTCCCGAATAAATGCTTCTCTAGACCTCAGAGAGGAGAAGTAGAAAGAAGAGCAAAAAGGGGGAAAGAATAAAGAATTGTAGAGGCTTTGGAATCACAGGGCAGATTTAAAAGATATTTAGAAGGCACTAGTACTTAGGTGCATCCCCAAATATTCCAATTTAATTGATTTGGGTAGGGTCCAGCCTTTGTTTTTTCAGGCAATTCTGTTTATCGGTTCAAGTCCAGTCCAGTTATTTTGCTGCTGAGGGCCCCAAGGCCCCAGGAGGTGACATAGCCTGTTGGTGACCTGCTCAGATGGTTGCACACCTGGCCCCAAGACCAGTTCGGCCACTTGCCAGCTTCCATCCTGCCAACTGTACCACAGGGCGCAATCCGCTTGCTTCATTTTTTGCTAATCTAATGTTTGGCCAAACCAAGATCTCATTTTTTAAAAATTCAAGGGCTATACATTTACTTGTCGTGAGTACAACTTATTCTCAAAATTCCTGGTTGTAATGTAACAGAATACTCAGCCCTCCTCTCTAAAAAAAATTATCAATATGTTTGGGGAGCAGTATGGATTTAATATTTAGGAATATTCTTATCAAACTGACTGATTGACATGTAAGAAACCCATATGAAGCAGTTTATCTTCTCAATTGTGGTGTCTCAATTGAACTATCTTTCTCCTTTCTTTGGAGTCTATGTTGCTATGTCACTAACATGGAATGTTGTAGTGACAGTGCCTGCCTTTACATACCACAGGCAGAAACTACAATTTTTAGTGAGTTTTTTTCTGAGATTGAGAACTTACTCAGTGTTCACTCAAAATAGTGTTGTCATGCCATTAATTAGAGCTTAAAAATATTTTTTAGTTGATTTTTAATTTGCATCTTAAAAAGTGCTGTTGTAGATTATTTTCAGGATATTGATAAACCTTGGGAAAGGTCTTCATTGCATTTTACTAGTATTTTGTTCTAGCTTTACAAGTCTTGAGAGTGTTAAAATAGTTGATTAAAATCCATAGGAAGACATGTCTTGTGATCTTAGATCCTTTTGTTTTAAGCCCAGAAATATCTTTGTGAATGTATTTTTGCTTCAGCCACAATTCTCTTCCTATTATTTTTCTCACAGTGAAATCATTAGCCTGTGTTTATGAGATTGACGTCTGTTGTCGTGGAAATAAACAATGTCACAAATTTAGTGCTGTAGAAAGAAAAATAGGTTGAGAAGCAAAACCTTTGGGAAAAATAAAAGCTGAAATTGTTTTAAAATTACCCCAGTGTTAATTTGAAAGATAATTCCCACATTCTAGTTAACCTTATTTGTCTGATACTTTTTTGAAACGTCGTTAATGCAGCTCATTTAAATTCAAAATTGCTTTCAAGCAAGGTCATTTCACAACAGCTGTTCCTGACTGCAATTTAGGAAATTTAGAGGAAAAGGCACATATTGAAAATGGTGTATATCAAGCAAAGGAAAAACGTGCTGTACATTTAAAACTTAGAGACTAGGTGTTGGGATATCGATTATCAAAACAAATAAAAAACAAAAAAAAGAAACCCACAACCAAACCAAATAAAACAGTTTTAAATTGTACTTTTATATTCCAAGTAGAGAAAATATAAAGGTGTATGACCATTTACACAGTAAAGACAGCTAAAGAAGACTTTCAAATGGGAATTAGCTTCAAGAGCTGAGGGAAAAAATTCAATTTGCTCTTAAAAATAAGTATTCTTTGTTCCAGTGAAATATGTAACTAATTTCCTTCCAGGGATGAGATGTGCTGTCAGCAGTTAAAGTTATTTATAATGGAGTTAGAATTTTCCATTTGGGCTTGGGGTCTGGTAGGCTGCCCATCTTCTGTTTCATTTATTTTTTCCCTCTAAATCCACCATATATGATAGGTTTTTGTCCACCTAGATTTCTTTTTCATTCATTGTTACCTTTACTTTTTGTGTTGAAATATAATTGTTAAGTTATGACTGCTTTTAAGATATTCATTTTTACTCTTTGAGTTAAGTAAAATAATAGTTTTTAAAATTCTTGTAAGAGCATTATATATCATTTGCATGAATATACAACAATTACTGGTAAAATGTATGCTGGGAAGCAGATAGATTTGTATTTATGTCATACTGTGGCATAAACCCTAGTAAAGGTAGACAATAAAAAGTGACCTGTATATTTATCTTACATTTAAAATATGGAGAGTGAGGGTTTTATTCAAAGACATCTGTGCCTCCTGTTAAGTTGAGGTTTCCATATTTTTCCACTTGGGTTGTATGTTTTTTGAATGAAAGGGCCAAAATTTAGTAGCAGACGTTTTTGATCAGCTAGAACAAGTGGTGTGTTTTATTTTGGTGACTAATCACTTTTAAGTTTTCCAGAAGAATTGGTTGTTTTTAGTTTCGTTAGAGTTAAGCTATATTGAAAGTTTGCACTGCTACGTTTTAAACTGCATGAGCAAATAGAAGTTTCACCAATAAGCTGTTGTTGGCATTAAGTTTTGTAAGTGATATGAGATTGTTGCAGTTGTTGTAAATCATGCATTGAAACTGAGTTTATTTAATTAGATCAGAGAGGAAAAGATCATGGTAAGGAAATAAAAATCTTTGTGAACAATGGGCCATGTCACAAGGCAGACTAAAATGTGATAAAATTCTGGGACTTAGATACATTTTTTTCCTTTGGAATTTTTTTTTTAAAGACAAATACTCCTCCTTCAAATTTGGATGTCAATCTTGTCCTGAAGGACAAGATTATCTGACTAGGCATATGAGGGCAAGGTTAAGAGGTAGGAATCAAATAGAATTCTAAAGTTTTATTGCATCAATCTATTCCACAGACAGAATAGGATGTACAACTCAGAAAGAAGAAATGGGCAATTTTAGACAAATGGAGTGTGAGTCCAGCAAGTCAGAATCTCTACCAGGATCAATGAATATTAATACTTAAATACCTACTAGACATTTTTAAAAAAGATTCCCTTTTAATTTCTGTTCTAGAACGTGGTTCTCCTCAAGATTTAGTTACTAAAGACATCACTGACACATCAATTGGGGCTTATTGGACATCTGCTCCAGGAATGGTTCGCGGTTACAGGGTCTCATGGAAATCACTTTATGATGATGTTGACACTGGAGAGAAAAATCTGCCTGAAGATGCAATTCATACTATGATAGAAAATCTGCAGCCAGAGACCAAATACAGAATTTCAGTATTTGCCACTTACAGCAGTGGAGAAGGAGAGCCTTTGACTGGAGATGCCACAACTGAATGTAGGTAACATTATGGGTGTGTTTGGGTGTGTGCTGGTGCTACCCAATAGTTATCAGCTCAAGTGACATGCAGTTTAATCACTTGAATGTTTTTTCTTTACATGATAAATGAAGACTGAGGAATTAGGATCTTTAAAGAATTTGGCTTAAATTCAGAGTAGGTTAGTGTCTAAAAGTATATCAAATTTTGAAATATTGAATCTCTTTCAACTAACTATATTTGTCTTTTTTTTTCTGGTGCAATGATTGACTAGATCGAATACCCAACTAGTAAAAAGACCAGAAGCTATGAAGCGAAGAGAATTCGGGCACATTTGTATAGCTGCATGATCTTTGTCAAGTTACTTAACCTTTTTTGAGCCTCAGTTTCCTAATCTGTAGAATGCAGATAATAAATCTTGTCTCTTAGAGTTGTGAGGATTGTATAAAATAGCAATATACAAAGTGGCCAGCATAGTGCCTAGCCACTTAGAGATGATTGATAAATGATGGGTGGCTATTGAAACTATGATTATCATACAACCAAGACTTAGTTTTTTAATTATTTATTTATTTTTATTTTTTATTTTATTCCTATTATATTTGGTAAGGTCAAATCAAAAGCCCACTCAATTTTCTGATGACTCAGATTTACCTCAATCTCACTAATATTCTTTTGTTTTGTAAATAATTATGAATGACCTATCATAATCGTCTGGCTGGTGAAGGATGTGTCAGGATATCTTAATTCACTATCTTAAAAAGGTTATTTGTTTAAGTGATAATCATGTGTCAGTATAGGTTCAGAAGTTGTAACAAATGTACCACTTTGGTGAAGGATATTGATCATGCGGGAGGCTGTGCATGTGTGGAGGTGGGAAAAGGTACGTGGGAAATCTCTGTACCTTCTGCTCGATCTCTGTACCAAAACTGCTCTAAAACAATAAAAAATCTATTAAAAACAAACAATTGAAACCAAACCAAAGCAAACGTCGTTTGTTAAGCATGGGCATTTCTAAGCATTTGTAGGAGAAAACTTTAATCCTTTTGTTTTGGGAAGCTTTTAGGAAAAGGAGAAAGAATGGGCATTCATGCATTTCCTTCTATAAAAAAGAAGTAGAGGAATTTGGTGATTTTTCTGGCGAAGGAAGAGAGAGGGAGAAGTGCCATGAGCAATTTCAGTTAAGTCCTATATCCTGATTTTAAGTTGTCCTTAAACTAAAATCTTTGTGTCTAAGTTCATTTTCTTATTATCATATGCAAGCTCAGTTGGATGTTCAAGTTTAAATTTGTATCTTAATTCACCAGATTTTTAAAAATCAACTTCTTTATAGGAAATTTAAATATGTGAGAAGACATAGTTCTCAGATATTCACATGATTGGTTTCTATGGTAGTAAATAAAATCTTGTGTCTGGAATATATTGACTGATGTAGTTTAAGAATGTGGTAGAAATTCATTCTCTACTTTTGAGGAAATTCACTTGTCAAGAGAAGCTGTATTGTAAACTTAGGTCATATATGACACATAAAGCTAAATTTATTTGTAGGAGTACAGATACAGTTCATGTGGCTGAGAAATTACAAAAGTATATGTATTTAAAGGGACTTTTTTCCTCCAAAAATTATCCTCCATTTTGTCTTTTTCCAAAAAGTTGGAGGCTTCAAATAATTATTTGGAATTTAAAATGTCTGCAAGAGATGTGTTGTTGCCAAAAGCAAATATGGTGGCAGAAACTAAATAAACCTCTGTATCTCAGAAGATGAGCATCTAAAAAATTTTCAATATTTCTTGGCTAATTGCTTGACTTAAACATTGATGAACAGAAAGGCCTGTTTTTTTCCCAAGTTAACATTTTTTTAAATTATACTTTAAGTTCTGGGGTACATGCGCAGAATGTGCAGGTTTTTTACATAGGTATACATGTGCCGTGGTGGTTTGTTGCACCCATCAACCCATCATCTACGTTAGGTATTTCTCCTAATGCTATCCCTCCCCTAGCCCCCTACCCTACTACAGGCCCTGGTGTGTGATGTTCTCCTCCCTGTATCCATGTATTCTCATTGTTCAACTCCCACTTATGAGTGAGAACATATGGTGTTTGGTTTTCTGTTTTTGCATTAGTTTGCTGAGAATGTTGGTTTTCAGCATGATCCATGTCCTTGCAAAGGACATGAACTCATCCTTTTTTATGGCTGCATAGTATTCCATGGTGTATATGTGTCATATTTTCTTTATCCAGTCTGTCATTGATGGGCATTTGGGTTGGTTCCAAGTCTTTGCTATTGTGAACAGTGCTACAATAAACATACGTGTGCTTTTGTATTTATAGTAGAATGATTTATAATCCTTTGAGTATGTATCCAGTAATGGGATTGCTGGGTCAAATGGTATTTCTAGTTCTAGATCCTTGAGGAATCGCCACACTGTCTTCCACATTGGTTGAACTAATTTACACTGCTACCAACAGTGTAAAAGCGTTCCTATTTCTCCACATCCTCTCCAGCATCTGTTGTTTCCTGACTTTTTGATGATTGCCATTCTAACTGGTGTGAGCTGATATCTCATTGTGGTTTTGATTTGCATTTCTCTAATGACCAGTGATGATGGTCTTTTTTTCATATGTCTGTTGGCTGCATAAATGTCTTCTTTTGAGAGTGTCCATTAATATCCTTTGCCAACTTTTTGAGGGGGTTGTTTGATTTTTTCTTGTAAATCTGTTTAAGTTCTTTGTAGATTCTGGATATTAGCCCTTTGTCAGATGTATAGGTTGCAAAAATTTTCTCCCATTCTGTAGGTTGCCTGTTCACTCTGATGATAGTTTCTTTTGCTGTGCAGAAGCTCTTTAATTTAATCAGATTCCATTTGTCTATTTTGGCTTTTGTTGCCATTGCTTTTGGTGTTTTAATCATGAAGCCTTGCCCATGCCTATGTCTTAAATGGTATTGCATAGGTTTTCTTCTAGGGTTTTTATGTTTTTAGGCCTTACATTTAAGTCTTTAATCCATCTTGAGTTAATTTTTGTATAAGGTGTAAGGAAAGGATCCAGTTTCAGCTTTCTTCATATGGCTAGCCAGTTTTCCCAACACCATTTATTAAATAGGGAATCCTTTCCCCATTGCTTGTTTTTGTCAGGTTTGTCAAAGATCAGATGGTTATAGATGTGTGGTGTTATTTCTGAGGCCTGAGTTCTGTTCCATTGGTCTGTTTATTGTACTTTAAGTTTTTGGTACCAGTACTATGCTGTTTTGGTTACTGTAGCCTTCTAGTATAGTTTGAATTCAGGTAGCTTGATGCCTCCAGCTTTGTTCTTTGTGGGTAGGATTGTCTTGGCTATGTGGACTCTTTTTTGGTTCCATATGAACTTTAAAGTAGTTTTTTCTAATTCTGTGAAGAAAGTCAATGGTAGCTTGATTGGGATAGCATTAAATCTATAAATTACTTTGGGCAGTATGGCCGTTTTGACGGTGTTGATTCTTCCTATCTACAAGCATGGAATGTTTTTCCATTTGTTTCTGTCCTCTCTTATTTCCTTGAGCAGTGGTTTGTAGTTCTCCTTGAAGAGGTCCTTCACATCCCTTGTAAGTTGGATTCCTAGGTATTTGATTCTCTTTGTAGCAATTGTGAATGGGAGTTCACTCATGATTTGGCTGTTTGTCTGTTATTGGTGTATAAGAATGCTTGTGATTTTTGCACATTGATTTTGTATCCTGAGACTTTGCTGAAGTTGCTTATCAGCTTAAGGAGACTTTGGGCTGAGACAATGGGGTTTTCTAGATATACAATCTTGTCATCTGCAAACAGGGACAATTTGACTTCCTCTTTTCCTAATAGAATACCCTTTGTTTCTTTCTCTTGCCTGATTGCCTTGGCCAGAACTTCCAATGCTATGTTGAATAGGAGTGGTGAGAGAGGGCATCCTTGTCTTGTGCCAGTTTTCAAAGGGAATGGTTCCAGTTTTTGCCCATTCAGTATGATATTGGCTGTGGGAGGCCTCTTTTGAACAAGGAGCAGACGTGGCAGGAATGAAATGTTCATTTTTAGGTTATGATTGGCCCTCCATATTCTCAGGTTCCACATGTGCAAAGTAACCAACTGCTGATAGACAATATTTTTTAAAAAGCAATAAGAAATAACAATACAACAATAAATAATAATGCTAGTAAAATACAGTATAATAATTATTTATATGACATTTACATTGTATTATAAGTAATGCAGAGATGATTTAAAGTTCAAGAAGTTCTCGAATAATATCATAACATTGATGAGAAAAAAGAATTGATTCCTGGTGGGGGTCACCATCTGTGTGGAGTTTGCACATCCTCTCCATGTCTGTGGGTTTCCTCCAGGTACTCTAGTTACCTCCCACATCTCAAAGATGTGCCTGTTAGGTGAGCTGGTGCGTCCACGTGGTCCCAGCCTGAGTGAGTGTGGGTGTGTGTGTGGGTGCCTAGGATGGGGTTCTCCCTTTTGCCCTGAGCTACTTGGACAGGCTGTGTCCACTGTAACCCTTAACTGGAATAAATGGGTGAATAATTGTGTTACTGGTTTTCATTTATCTTTCTTAAATGTATATATAGCTCACACGTACATCAGTTTTTCATATGAGAAGTGTTTTGGTTTTTATTGAGAAGTTTGGTGATGTTTTTGTGATCAGAAATATGATGTAGGAACTTAACGCTTGTTTATATCAATTAACCTCTGGAAAATTGGTTTCCTTATATCAGTTGTTCAAAGTTGCAGTTTCCAAGAAATTATTTAACGTTAGGTGAGAGCTTAGTGTATTAGGGAGGATATGCATAGGTTTATGCAAATACTACACCATTTTATATCAGGAACTTGAGCATGTGAGGATTTTGGTTTCTATGGGAGATCCTGAAACCAATCTCCCATGGATACCAAAGGGCGACTGTATGTGAAAACTGCTGAAATGTCTAAGTAAATAAGAAAGAAGTCATGGACCTTTCTTTGTTCTACCACCATTTTGTTGTTGTTTAGAAAGTATTGTCAGAAATCTGAGTGAGATCTGCTATTTAGATGGTAGAGGAATCCTAAGGTGTGGATAACTCAGCAGAACCCCGAGCCCATGCTCCTAGAGTTTCACATATGCTTCCAAGAGGGCATTTTGGGAATGTCTTTAAGATTGCTTTCTCCTGAAACTCAGGGACATGGTATGCAGATTGTTGATACAATGAAACGAATACATCATTGATACAATGAAAATCATGAATTGGGGTTAGAAAGCCAGCAGAAGGGACACTTTCTATTGCCCTTCTAATTTATGGCAGCTGGCTTAGCAGTGGTGCAGTGGATGTTTGAAAGTGTCTGGTGATAGTTACTAACACATGAAAAGAACTTACAATGTGAGAGGGTGTAACAGCATTTAATGGCATGTGGTATCCAATCAATGATGTAAAAATTCTTTCTCTTTGGTTATGGGAAGCCAACAAGGGTTTTTTTTTTTCTCCCTAAAATCCAGTTTCCCATTAAAACTAGGATGAGATATGCTGCACTGTATTTAATTTCAGTTTCTTTATTTTAAAGAGTTAATTAAAAGGCAGGAATATAAGTGAGGTCATTAAAACATATCAGGGTATGAGATATCACTTTTGGCTGTTATTAACATGTTTAAATTTTGAAACATTTTAAAGGTTGGTATCCCATTGTTTTTTGAAACTTAATTTTCTTTTTAGATCAACATTCATAAGATTTAACTTTTATTTTTCTAAATTCTGAATTGAGTGAAATTGGTTTAAAAATTTTGTAAGAGAGAGAATGTCTTGTTCCACTGAGTAAAAATTTAAGAGATTAAACAAAAGATGAGAAAAATGTATTGTAGCACAACCCCTTCTAGAAAACTGTTAGACACCCATCAACTTATTTGATATTTGTGACAACTGGTAATGCTAATAATCCAAATAGATTATTTTTCTATATACTATTCTTTCTTGTACTATTTTCAAAACTCCAGGTAAAGTCTTTAGATTTTTTGTTTGGAAATTCATATATATATGTTTATATAATGTATATTTTTATATAATAGTATATGTTTTATATATATAAACTTTTTTCCTTTTAATAGCTCACTTACCTGGAGAATAATAATAGCGAATTGATGATTAATCTAAATAAATTTTAATATTTCCAGAAAGTAATGGACTTCGCTGAGAGTTCTCTTAGTTTCTTTAAACCCAAAAATAAAAATTGCAGCCAATATAATTTTGATTGAAATTATATTTTTTCATCTCTCAGAAGCATAATTCATAACCATCATAACCATATATTGAATTTACCTACTTTATCATTCTATAAAAAATATGGCTGCTTTACAGATTTTATTTTTATTACTGATTTTAAGCAATTTAATTATGATGTGTCTTGGTATAGTTTCTTTATGTTTCTTGTGTTTGGGGTTCACTAAACTTTTAGGATCTGTGAGTTTATGGTTTTTATAAAATTTGAACAAGTCCATTCCATTATTTTTTCAAATACTTTATTTATTACACCCCCACTTTATTCAGGTACTCCAATTAATTACACATATATTAGTCTGCTTGAAGTTATCACACAGCAAACTGATGCTCTGTTCGTTAAAAAGTTTTTTCTTTCCTTGTGTTTCATGTTCTATTATAATGCCATCAAGTTCACTAATCTTTTTTTTTACATTTTCTAATCTGCTGTAAATATTATCTTGTGTATTTTTCATTTTAGATATTATTTTTATCTCTAGAAGTTTGATTTGAGTCTTTTTTATATGTTCTATATCTCTAGTTAAAATGCTTAATCTTTCTTCTACCATTGTTACATATGATATATAGTTATAATAGGTGTTTTAACATCCTTTTTAATTCTGTAATATATGTCATTTCTAGTTCTGTTTCTATTGATTGATTTTTCTTCTTATTATGTGTTGTCTTAGTTTGGACTGCGATAACAAAAGGTATTACTATTGACTGAGTGGCTTTAACAACAGAAAGTTATTTTCTCACAATTTTGGAGGCTGGAAAGTTGAAGATTAAGGTCTGGCAGGGTTTGATTTCTGGTGAGGGCTCTCTTCCTGGTGTGCGATCACCTTTCTTTATGTCCTCATATGGCCTTTTCTCAGGCTGTGAACGTGGAAAGAGAGAGAGAGCTCTTTGGTGTCTCCTTTTTTTCTTATAAAGTCACCAAGCTGATCAGATTAGGCCCTCACTCTGATGACCTTATTAAACCCAAATTGCCTCCACAAAGGCCTCATGTTTAAATGTCATCACATTAAAGGTTGAGACTTCAACATATGAATTTAGTGGTGGGAGACCTTCAATCCATGATACAGGTCATAAGTTTTTCCTTTTTGGCATGCCTTGTAACTTTTATTAGATGTCAGATTTTGTGAATTTTATTTGCTTGGGTGCTAGATATTTTTATATTCTTATAAATATTCTTAAGTTTTATTCTGGAACACAGTTAAGTTACTTGGAAATAGTTTGATCTGACACTTGCTTTTAAACTGTTTCAGTTTAGGACTAATTTTGCCCCATTATTGAGACAATCACCTACTAAATATCCTACATGATGTCCCTAGAGTTGTGAGGTTTTCTCTTCTGGGTAGGGGGAACATTTCTAACCCTGTGTGAGTTCCAGAAATTGTTCCCTGGGCTCCTTTAGGGTGGTTCTTTCCCTAGTTTTGGGTGGTTTTCTTACACATACGCACTGATTATCCTAGGTTGAAGACCAAGTATTTTCTCTGCGGCACTCTGTCATTCACAGTACCCTATTCTTCAAGTTCTGGTTGCTTTGGGCTCTCCAGACTTGCAACAACATCTTGACAATTAAGGGAGGCCACCAAGCTCCATCTGGATTCCCCTTTCTTTTACTGGGGACTGGAAATTCCAAGCAATAGCTGGGCAATGATAGAACCTATTCCCCTTTGTTCCTTATCTCTCTTAGGGATCAGTGTCCTGTGCCAACTGATATCGTGTCTGAAAATTATTGTGTTTTATTTTTCTTAGGTTTTTTTTTTTCCAGGTTTCTTCGTTGTTTCAAATGGCTCTTGACCACTTGAACATGAAATTTTCTTTTACAATCAGGAAAGATTCTTTGCTGATTTTGAATTTTGTTTAGCTTAATCTTTTTCTATAGAACATGTTTATGTTCTTTTGAACACTGATTATTGAACTGAATAAAATGGTCCTGCTTACGAATTCTAATTATGTATAAAAATAGGATGTTGTAGGTTATTTGTGGCTGTTGGTTACTTATTTCATATAGCGTTATTAATAATTGTGAAATATTAGTAAAATGGAATTTAATAAATAATTACATATTATTGATTACATATTAAGCAAACACTATTTACAGATAGTGCTTTCTGAAATACTCAGCATATACCAGTTTATCTTTAGAGCCCCTGAGATATTTTGAAGTGTTGGTTTCCTATTCTTTTGTGCTCATAGTCTGAGATGTGCATGGCAATCATAAGAGTGGTGTTAACTACAGTCACTCTGGCTAGTTATTTATGGATTGCAACTTTTTCTGAAAAAGTCCAAGTAAAATGTCCAACCCTGCATTCATAATTTTTAGTATTCTCCACAGCATTATTACTGGATAAATTCTTTACAGATGGAAATATAATAAAAATTCTAAAGCCTTATCTCCGGAAACGGATGTTTTCTTTACTAAAGTCTCTAGAAGGCAAATAGGAAATCTCTGCAATATGAACTTCCATTTTTTAGTATTAGCTAGATAAAACGAAAACATCTTACTGAGATCTCAATGAGATTAGGCTCACACGCCATCATGAATTTATGAGAGATTACAATGCTAAGCAATGGAACAGTGTACATATTTAAGAAGCCACAGAGAGTTTCTTTTCACATAAATGAAGAGGTGGACGTACATTTTTTTCAACATGGTATACAGTTTAATCTTCCTTTTATCTCACAGTATCTCGAGATTCCAAAACCCTGAAAGTAGACGAAGAAACAGAAAACACAATGAGAGTTACGTGGAAACCAGCACCAGGGAAAGTCGTCAACTACCGTGTTGTCTATCGCCCCCATGGGGGAGGCAGGCAAATGATTGCTAAGGTGCCCCCCACAGTCACTTCAACAGTGTTAAAGCGACTTCAGCCACAGACCACATATGACATCACAGTTCTTCCTATTTACAAGACGGGAGAAGGAAAGCTTAGGCAAGGATCAGGAACAACAGGTACGAAATAATAATTATGTTTTGAGGGGGAGAGAAGGTAATGTTTTAAAAGATGACTTTGGTATGTCTACTTCATTTGTAAATGTTTAAAACAGATTCTGTAATAAGTTAAATTATAATTATTAGACAATGTCTAAATAACATGTTATTTTTACCAATCTAGTGCCTGGTAAAATGATTCTACATATTAATGTTCTTATGCAAATCTAATCTGAATTGTGAGAATTATTTACACTTCTACTTAGCTAGCACTCTGTTATCTGGACTTCTATGGAACATGCTATTTTGTGCTACCAGACTTAAACCCTTTTTATGGATATGCCTTTTTGTGGGGCTAATAGAAAAGAAATCCCAAAGCCTAGTCTTATAGATAACATTTAAAAAATCTTTTTGTCTTTACAGCTTCTCGATTTAAGTCTCCCAGAAACCTCAAAACATCTGACCCAACCATGTCAAGCTTCCGAGTGACTTGGGAGCCTGCCCCTGGGGAAGTGAAGGGTTATAAAGTCACATTCCACCCTACGGGGGATGACAGAAGACTGGGGGAGTTAGTGGTTGGACCCTATGACAACACAGTTGTTTTGGAGGAACTTAGGTAGGAATTAACTACGTTTGTATCAAAGGATGAAATTAATTTGTTTAAAAGGTTGAATAGCTTTTGTAAATTAGTAGGCTTTACACAAATATCACTTATATGTCTGTTTGCCAGCAAAGTATTTAAAATCAGCTAAAGCTGTTTTCTTATGCTTGGTGCTGCTGGAGTTGAAGTTAGGTTTCAGAGGTCAGCAACAGAATTTAGGCCTGAGCAGGATTTTTTGTAATGTTTAACAATTTTTGTTTGTTTTTAAGTGATCAGAATTGGTGTTTTCAATAACACCCTGCTTTTAAGAAATTAACGTTCTTATTGCACAATGTCACCAAAATTGTAGCCATGTGGAAGTGTGGGGGGGTTCCTGTACCTTTTGGCAAGATTTGAGGGACTCATGCTGAGATCTTGCATGTGAATCCCCCTCCAGTGTGCCATACAGGAGAAAGAAGGCAGGACCTTGTGGGTGCCAGCTGACAGGAGAGGGCAAGGCTGGGCTCATGAAAGGTCCAGCTCCAGGCTGTGCAGTGAAAAACAAGGAAGTTTCAGTTTGAACAGCACCTTACATTCATTACAGTAAAAAGAATGAACTACTGTGTGTAGTCTTTTGGGAAGTTTGTTTTTCAATCATTCATTCAAGACTATTGAAATCTATATAAATGCTTGTGATTTACTTTTACCAGAGTAGGGAGTATAAAATTTATTGAGCTTACTATGTGTCAGGCATTGTGTTAGGCATTGTCTTATGTTACCTTGCAAGGTACAGCACTTCAATTATTTTCTTAAAGCCCATTGCTTAGAAACAGTAAGATTAAAGAGTCTGACCCTTCCCTGAAAGGCAGGGTAGAGACTCTGCATCTGCTAGAAAGGCAAGACAGAAACCAGTGCTGTGAATTCCTAGTGTTCTCTGGAATGCTTGCTGTCTAGTTTCTCTTGACACCTCACAGGGTAACCGTAAGTGAGGAAGTGGCGGAAATTATTTTTCTTCTCTTATAATGTTGTACACTATAAACTCTTCATAGTGAAAGCTTGTAAATCAAGAAGAATGTCTTTAACAAAGCAAAAAAAAGTGCTACCACTTGAGCCTATGGTTCTCACAGGCTATATATATACTTTAACATTTTAGGGCTGGTACCACCTATAAAGTAAATGTTTTTGGAATGTTTGATGGAGGAGAAAGCTCACCACTTGTTGGACAAGAAATGACAACCCTTTCTGACACAACTGTAATGCCAATTTTATCTTCTGGTAAGAAATTGAGTTACATTCCTCGAGGAAAACAACTTAGGAAACTATTTCAAATGTGAACTGTTAGCGTATCATACAATGGAAAACAATGATACAAATTTTACACTAAAATTTATTTCAATAATTTACATACTTAGCAAAAAAACTTCTTCAAACATCCAGTCAAGCATGCTTTTTGACAGTATTTTTTTATACTTCTTTTATCAGCATTGCATTATTTCATACTTAAATTATTACATAAATCTATTTTTAAGAGTAATATATAATTATTAATGTATTAATAATTATTAGTAATGTAATTAATGTAGTAATTTTAAATTATCTAATAATGCATAATTTAAAATTGTGCATTAAATTTATTAATGCATTTAAATATTAAATCTAAAATTATGCATTATTGCATAATTAAGCTTTATTATTTAAAGATGAGTTTTTACTAAATGTAGATATTGTACCTTTTTCTATTTTTAGTGACTAAGATGCAGTTTTCTTTTGTTAAAGTCATTGCAGAATTGTTTTATTTGGGCTGGGTAAGCAGTGTTGGGTTACATAAATAGGTGGGCAACTATGACTTGGGAAGCAAAATGGTAACATAAGCCCCTTAGGTTTTCTGTCCCTGCCACAATTATAGCCTTTATGAACATAAAGCTAGTTTTTAACATTCTTAGAGATGGAGGTGGTGGACAGAGTTTACTTCTGATAGTTTTCATTATTGCTAAAAAAGAGTAGATCTGGGCAGAGCAGGAGCAGGCTTGTAAGGGCTTATTTTTTTGGGATAGTATTTGGGAATCCTTAATCCTGATATAGTATATAATATATGAGTGACACATTTGTATTTTGTAGTGTGATGAGCATTATTTAATTTTTCCAGTGATTTCTTTTGTAATATGAAGATCAAATGCTAACCTTGTAATAAATTGGAAAATTTATAGCTGGTAATATAATCTTTTGGAAAGGAGAACATTAAAAAAATGGATGTGGACAAAATCAAGTGTCAAATCTTGCTGTTTTGCATTAATGTTCTATTGTTTCTCTGATGATGATATTAACTGACTTATATTTTTATTTTGTAGCTTGTACACTGAGGATGTTGGGATTATTTTCTCTTTCTAAAGCGTTTCCTTTTTATCAATGTTTGTGCTTATCTTTACAGCTCTCAATTTGTATATTTGTTTGCATACTTTTCTAAATTGTCTTCCTTCTTTCTTGATTCTTTAAATGTGCAAACTTCACCATCTATATTTACCTGATTTTTATTCATAGTAGATCATAAATTTAAATGATTAATAGCTAAATAATAATATATCATGGTTTAAAAAATATATCTTTACCTCAAAAAGGTATAATTTTTAAAGTTATGTGTCTAATCTTTCATATATATGTGGTAGTTACCTAACAGCTTAGCTATTTGAAAAGATAATTTTTGGCTCACAAAAACCTTTTTTTAGTTTACATGTTTTATCAGTCCATCTCATTCTTGTCTGCTATGACCATTAAATATTGCAGAAGAATGCAACATCTAATGATTTGACTACATTAAAATTTTATTAAAGTTATTAGTACCTCATAGTTAGACAACTATACATTCTCATTTATTTATTTCAGCCTTTGAATTTGTGAGCCCATCAAATTTTCAACAATGGCTTAATTCAAGTCTCCAGGTTCTATGAAAGAGGGCAGGAAATCGAGTCAAAGATAAAGGAAAGATTGGCCACTGAAATAATCTTTGGAGGAACTGCTGATTCTTAAGGCTGTTAATTGAGGTTAATAAATCAGATGGACATATTTTCAGAGTCTTCTACTCCACATCACTGAGCTAGACCATAGTACTGAGACAGGCAACACTGAGGATCCAGGGAGTGGCAGAGGTGTGATGAGGAAGTACCCTTGCCAACAATTTGCTTCTTACTGTCTTGTCTCATGATTGCCATGTCAGGGATGGAGTGTCTCACCAGAGCTGAGGCAGACATTGTGTTGCTGGTGGATGGATCATGGAGCATCGGCCGGGCAAATTTTAGAACTGTGAGGAGTTTCATTTCTCGTATTGTGGAAGTCTTTGACATTGGCCCCAAAAGAGTACAAGTTGGTAGGTTCTGACAACATTGGAGCCATTTAGACATTTTTATCTTTCTCTTTCACATGCACTAATGCCAGTGGTGTCATTTTAGCTCTTGCTCAGTATAGTGGGGATCCCAGAACAGAGTGGCAGTTAAATGCGCACAGAGACAAGAAGAGCTTGTTGCAAGCTGTGGCAAACTTACCATACAAAGGAGGCAATACTCTCACAGGTGAGTAAGGACTGTCTGACACTCTTTCAGCTCATGCTTCTGGTTAAGGTTTGTGGCTGAATGGTGATGTGACTGATTCTCTTTTAAAAATCCCACTAGGGATGGCTTTGAATTTCATTCGCCAACAGAACTTCAGGACCCAAGCTGGCATGAGACCTCGAGCTCGAAAAATTGGTGTGCTCATTACTGATGGAAAATCACAAGATGATGTTGAAGCACCTTCAAAGAAACTCAAGGATGAGGGAGTGGAGCTGTTTGCTATTGGTACGCACTGAAAAGGACAGTGATGCCCGTGGGGTTACAAATGTGCTGAGGATATTTTTCGTAGTTAGAAGTTTTATCTGAGGCATGAAAAAAAAAACACCATTTTTTTTCTGTCACATAATTTATCAAAATAATGTTCCAGGAAGTTAATTCATTTTTTTCTTCTTTTTTGGGACAAAACTACATGGTTTCTTAAAAGAAAATTAATAGATCAAGAAGAAAAATGTGCTATTAATAGGATTCAGAAAAACTCCTACTTGGTTTTCCACAGAACCATGTTTATTTTTGTTATCCATTATTTTACATTCCAGAAAAAACACCGAAGAGACACTTTTTGGTGGGAAATTGGTGCTAGATACATTTAGAAGAAACCAATTTAAAAGAGCTTTCAGTTTGTATTATCCTTTGTTTCTGTTTTATTATTGAGAAAAATAATATGTATGTTTTAGTTAACTAATTATTAAACCTTCATAGTTGGCCAAAAGCAGCCATGAATTAAGAAAGCCGTAAATCATTTGCTTCGTTCCATTAATTTTTTTCTGAGAAGTGCTTTTAATTTGTATATATCCCTTTTTGAAGGTATTAAAAATGCTGATGAAGTCGAATTAAAGATGATTGCAACTGATCCTGATGATACCCATGCATACAATGTGGCAGATTTTGAGTCACTCTCCAGGATAGTGGATGATCTCACCATTAATTTGTGTAACAGTGTCAAAGGTCCAGGTAAGTTTAGCCCAGAGTTTCTCGCCCTTAGCACTGCTGGCATTTTGGGCCAAATAATTATTCTTTTGGGTGGGGGGGAGGGCACTATTTTGTGCATTATAAAATGTTTAGCAGTGTGAAGGGCCTCTGCTGGTTGGATGTCAGTAGCATCCCCTAAATTGTGGCAACTAAAAAGATCTTCAGTTGTTGCCAAATGTCTGCTGCAGAAAAAAACTGTCCCCAGTTGAGAATTGCTGCTTTAGTCACTGATTTTTTTTTTTTTTCCGATTTGTTTCTCGTGATGGCACCTCAATGACTTCTAGCTTATTTGAGGATACATTTAGTTTATATCCTGCATACCTGCACCCTCCCCCACACAACATATATATAAATGGGAAGGGTTAGGAAGACAGGGAAAGAGAGGTGCTTTCTTTTCTGGTATATACCTATTGTCTTGTAAAGCATCTTCACTCCATTTAGTTACTAAATTGCTATTAGATGGTTGTTCCCAGACTCTTGTTTTCCTCAGTTTTGGTACCCTTTTTGATTTCCTAGTGTGAGCAGGAATAAAAGAGCAGTCTTTATATCTGATTTGCTTTGCCTCAACTGTAGATGATCAGATTTGAAATTTTACACTTATAATCCCTAAATATAAAGAGAAGCTACAATTTTACAGTTTAGACATTTAGAAATTATATAACCTCTTTTTACCAGTGAAGAAACTGAGATCTGGAGAAAAATTACTTAGTCTGGGTCAAATGTTTAAAGATGTTTTTAGGGGTATTAAAAAAAGTAGATATAGCTAAGGAATTAGGATATTGAAATAAAATTATAGAACTGGATTTATACCAACAAAGGATGGTGCATGATGATTACTCTCTGTGTAAATCATGGGACAAAACATGGTAATCACCAAATTTGAAGGTTTTTTGAAAATTAATGATAAAAATTATGGCTCTTATTATATGAGAAAAATTTTATTTAAGTACATGTAGATTATGGTAAAATTGTCCTTCATTAATTTAATTTGGTTTTGGAAAAGTTGGAATAAGTTTAAGAAATAATGTGGTAGAAATGGTTCACTTGCTCTGGGTGCTAGGGGTATGTTTATTTGAATGTTCCCTCTTGGGTTTCTTTCTCCTAACTTTGGCAGATTTTCTTTTTTGAATTTTGAACAACAGATTGACCTTTTCCCTGGAGAAATAGACCAGCCTGGCAGCCAGAATTTGTAGGCTTCTGGCTCTTGATTAGCTGAGAGAGTTGTAGTTTTATTCCATTGGAGAGAACTTTGAGTGGGGATGAAAACATCTTTTATCTGTTTTGCTTTTTTTTTTTTAAATGAACTATGTAATAGTTGCATTCATTCTAGTTTCCCAGACAGTAAAATTGCTTGATAATTTTGTAGGTTTGACTCTTACCCAAGTACAATAAAAGTTAAGATACTAAGAATGGAAAGGCTTTCCCCAGTTTTGGCTTGCACAAAAAGTAGAAAGAGTTTATATGAGAATGATTTGCCATGCTTATGGCATTATTGGATTAATCCCTTTCTCTTTTAATTATTATTTGGGCCATTTTCCTGTTAGACATATTGAGCTTAATATTTCTATTTTCATCAGCATTTATTCCAGATACTGTTATGTATTAGTCATTTCACCTATATCCACCCACAGGGAGCACAATCACAGGCGGTAGGTTGTTCCCAGATTGAAAAACATGTGTTTGTTTGCACTCTCTCCAGTGATACAGTTGTCAGCTTCCTTTGTTATGCAGCTAGATCCTGTTAGAGAATAGAATGAATGAAAAATCAATTCTGTCCTCACAGAGCATAACCTTTAGTTAAGGAGAGAAGACATGAATATATGGAAACAAAATGATAATGAGGGCAGGGAAGTTGTGTGGTGCCAATAGTGATAGGGACAATGGAGAAGCTAAATTGTCAGGACCTAAATTCTTATTTACTGAGTATATGTACAAGAGTAGAGAGAGGAGAAAGTATCAAAAGGTGATTCAGAGGTCTTGTATTAGTCTGTTCTCATGTTGCTAATAAAGACCTACCCAAGACTGGTAATTTATAAAGGAAAGAGGTTTGATTGACTCACAGTTCCATGTGGCTGGGGAGGCCTCACAATCATGGAGGAAGAGCAAGGGAGGTCTTACATGGAGGCAGGCAAGAGAGAGAATGAGAGACAAGTGAAAGGGGAAACCCTTATAAAAGCATTAGACCTCGTGAGACATTTACTACCACTAGAGCAGTATGTGGGAAACCACCCCCATGTTTCAATTATCTCCCTGTGGGTCCCTCCCACAACACTTGGGACTTATGGGAGCTACAATTCAAGATGAGATTCGGGTGGGGACACAGCAAAACCATATCGGGTGTTGAGTCTCAGTGACTTGTAAATTGGTAAAGTTTGTAAGGAAGAGGAGGATCAGGTTTTAAGGAAAGACAATGAGCTCATGTTTTAATCTTTTGAGGCTAGAAAACCTTTTAGTTACCTACTCATAAACGTCTTACAGGTGATGAGCCTCTAATACAGATTTATTGTAGCTACTTAGTATGTGAAAAGAAGTATGTGAAAGCTTAGAATATGGAGGGTAATATTGTTTCAATGTCATTTCAAATATTGTCACCTTTCTACAATAATGAGAAAAGTGTATACCCTTTATTTCCATGTGTAGGTGATTTGGAAGCACCTTCTAACTTAGTTATTTCTGAGCGAACCCATCGTTCTTTTAGAGTGAGCTGGACACCACCTTCTGACAGTGTGGATCGATATAAGGTGGAATACTATCCAGTTTCTGGAGGGAAACGTCAAGAAGTGAGTAGGAACACCTACAACTTACTTCTTCCTGATGTTGAGATTGGGTCCTCCTCATTAGGGCTCTGAGAATAATGTTAGGTGAAGGGCAAGAGGGATGAAGAGGGGCCAGAAATGAGTCAAGAATAGTGCTTTCTATTCTTGACTTTGCTCGGCAGGCATTTCCATCTGGCTTTAATTAAAGGGAAAGAGCTTTGCTTAAATTCTTACGGTTTCTAAGAATTGTAGAATATCACTATTTTTTTTCATTAAAATCTAATTAGAAGATGCTTGATTTATTTATGAATTTGTAGTAGAATCAGAGAGTTAGCAAGGAACATTAAAGATGATCTATTTTTACCCATTCATTTTACAAATAAATAACAGCTGGGAGAAAAATTATATGAATCGTTCAAGATCTCATTGTAATCTGATAGTTTCCAAATACAAGACAATGGCCTAGTTGAAATATAGATTCTAAGCTCACTGCAGTTAACTACTTTGTAAGTATAGTAGGAAAAAGGGAACTGATTATACATACGTTGTTGCTCTGTTTAATTTTTCCCCCTAGTTTTATGTGAGTCGAATGGAAACTAGCACAGTGCTGAAAGATCTGAAGCCTGAAACTGAGTATGTTGTCAATGTGTATTCTGTGGTAGAAGATGAATATAGTGAGCCTCTGAAGGGGACAGAAAAAACCTGTAAGTCAGATTAAAAAATTGTTTCTCATTGCTTTCTTTTCCAAGATAAAGCATGATGGCTCATTTTTGCCTACCTTCCAAATAATTTCTTTATTCAGCATCCATTCTATAAATATTTACGGAGTGCCATCTTTGTGCAGGTGCCCAGAAAATACTCAGTGGTTTTCTACTCCTACTGCTGATCCTGCCATCATGGAGCTCCACTGTGGAATAGGGGGGTCACTGCCATGATAATCTAGAGGGAAAACAACCTTTGATGGAGTTATTCACTTCTTAGAGTCTTTAGATTTTTGCTTTCAGGAACATCTCCTAAAATGCAAATATACCTTTCAGGGGGATAATTTTACATTTTACTCAGTTGTTATATGATGACATTTTATTGAGGAATAAAGCACATCAGGAGTAAGATATGAGGAAGGATACCATGTGGGGAGTGGGACTAAGATCAGGAAGAAGAGCGTACAGAGATACCGATTTCACTTTTGCTAATGGCCAGCGCTCCCTGCTGCCAGTGAGATCTTCTCTTTTCTTTCTGGCATCTGGTCTTTGCTAGAGAAACTCTAAGTGCTTTGGCTTTGAGTAGCGCTTTGGGGGTAGATGTTCCTTGCTTCTAGTCCTGGTAATGCTTCCAGAGACATATGAAAATATTCTTTCCTACTTCTTGCTTCTTGGTTGGGCTCTAGGGGGAAGAAGGAAAGCCACTTTTAAGAAGAAGGAGTGAGCATCACTCTCTAGAGCAAGAACTGACTTTATGTACTGCTCAAGTTTTAGATCCTTATCTCTTCTCTTATATCCCTTTATATTAGACTATAGGAGGTGAGAAATAATGTATTTTATAACTGGCAGGATTAATATGATAATTTCTTAAAACTTTGAACTCAATCTTTGAACAAAAAATAATTGGAAGCAATATGGGTGTTATAGGGAGATTGCGCACATGTACCATAGAGCCTAAAGTATAATAATAATAATAATAATAATAATAATAATAATAATAATAATAATAATAAAAAGAAAAAAAACAAAAAAAAAACAACAACAAAAAAAACTTTTTCCTCTGCTTCATGGGTTTATTTTCAAGAAGCCTATAAATCCCTGATGTTCCAGTTATTAATGTATAGTGTTCTTATTTTAAATTTATTTTTTGAAGAAATATAAAAAATAGTGTTGATTACATATATATAAAGTTCTGTGATTGAAGAATAGAAATAGTCAACTTAGTGATGTTCCAGAAAAAGAGAGTAATGTATCAGGAAGTTGGTATCTATTGTAGAGACTCACTGGAATGTCATTTGAAACCTGAACTTTAACATTTTCCATCTATAAAATAGTGGTAACGTGCAGTCTTGAATATGAAGTGCAATGAGCAATGTAAATTGGATTTTTTTGGGGCAATGGGAAGGATTATATTAACTCTTATTGATTTCTCACAGTAACCCACTGTCTAGTATATACAAATATCAATAATTGAGTACGAAGCAATGGTTAAAAATGAGTGGAATGAAAGGAACTGGACTGATGGTCTGCTTTTCTGTTTTGGAAGTGCCAGTGCCTGTAGTCAGCCTGAATATTTATGACGTTGGCCCTACCACCATGCATGTGCAGTGGCAGCCTGTGGGAGGAGCTACTGGCTACATCTTGTCATACAAACCTGTTAAGGACACAGAGCCAACAAGACCCAAAGAGGTGAAAGATGTTTGTTTCTTTAACATTGGGTCTTCCCAAGACTTTATAGCTTTATAGTGCCTATTATACTGCAGTTACTTACGAACTCATTTATAATTTTACATACAAAATGGAAAAATAGAAAAGTAGGTTTGTGGTCTGCAACACATTGTGGAAAACATTGGCATGGACTGCCCACGGTGACTGACGCCTGTGTAATCTCAGCACTTTTGGAGGCGGAGGTGGGCGGATCACCTGAAGTCAGGAGTTCGAGACTAGCCTGACCAATATGGTGAAACACCGTTTCTACTAAAAATACAAAAATTAGTCGGGTGTGGTGGCAAGTACCTGTAGTCCCAGCTACTCAGGAGGCTAAGACAGGAGAATTGCTTGAACCCGGGAGGTGGAAGTTGCGGTGAGTTGAGATTCAGCCACTGCACTCCAGCCTGGGTGACAGAGCGAGACTCTGTCTCAAAAACAAAACAAAACAAACCAAAAAAAGAAAAAAAAAAAACAAAACATCAGCATGGAAAAGGAGATGTAATCTTATACATGAAAAATACAAGCTGTATTATAATCTAGTACAAATAGACTTCAATTGACTATTCCAAAGGTAAATGGAAAAGTTTGATTTGAATATCTTATTTATGCTCTGCATATCCATGTGCAGATGCGTTTGGGGCCAACAGTGAACGACATGCAGCTGACTGACCTTGTTCCCAACACGGAGTATGCAGTCACAGTCCAGGCTGTCCTGCACGACCTCACTAGTGAACCCGTCACTGTTCGGGAAGTCACCTGTAAGCTACTGCTAGTTTTATTTCCCTACTTATTGCTGTGAGCGTAATGTTCATTAGAATTTATTTCATGTGATGCTAACAATAATTTGATAATTTATATATAAAGTTACAGAGTTATTACTTTTGACAATCAAATTTGAGAATAAATGTCTCAATTCTAGATTTATGGAGGCATCTCAAATTGGCTCTAGGATGTGTATTTTTTTCACATTGATCATGCCTGAAATTGAAGTGTTTTACAATCAATGGTGTCTTACTGTTATTGCTCTCTTACTGATGAGAATGGGAATGTTGAGTGAATGTAATTTTGGAGGAAGACATTGGGTTTAATATCAAGATGCTCCAAGTTCCTGTTGATGTAGAAACTCTGTGGCACATATGATTAAGTCTGTTTCAGTTAAGTGAATTAATCAATTTACCCAATGCAAAGATATATTGATCCCCTATTATATGCCAGTCACTGGGCTAGATGTTGGGAATACCACTATGACATAATACAAAGCAGTATAGACCATATGGACTCCTTCCTGGTTTGCATTTCTCTTGTGTGTGTTGGTCAGCCTTTTGTGTACTTCTGACTTGTTTTACTAAGCATTTAGGTGCTTTTTTCTTGAAGAGTGACAATGATTGCACTTACCCACTTACTGCCTCTTGCCTTACCCAGCTGGTATTTTGCTTCATGCTTGGGGAGATTGACATGCTGGGATAGATGAGCTGGCTTAAATTTAATGAGTCTTGGCCCACACTTCTGAGAAAATGAAGAGTTTTGAAGGAACTTCAAGGAGGAAAAAGGGACTAAGAAAACAGAGCATGATGGGGCAGAGAAGAGAAAGATCCCCTACAGTATGGGTCAGTGTAAATTAATTGACAACAAACAAATATTTATTAATCCTCCTTTATATGTTAGATCCTGTCTGGGGCTGGTGGTTTTGTGAAAATGGGAAAGTGGCAGATGGAAGGAATGGGGAGTCAGCCAGGGATAGAGACTCATGTTCTGAAAGTGCTGAGAGAGGAGACCGAAAGTTACAGTGAAATTAAAAACAAATATGGTCACAAACTTGGATATGGTGCTGGACTGGAACAGTAGAGGAATGGAGGGCAGAGAGAGATGCACAAGACAAAAATGTTGAAGAGATGGAGGCGCAGAAATGTGGAAGTGGAGCTAGAGAGTTAGGAAGACAGATGTAAAGAGTCAGAATGAGAGACAAGTTAAACTAGTCAAATGGGCAGCTGGAAAAAGTGAAATACATCTCATATTACAGGAGAAAATCTCCTCATTCCTTATCCTCCTTCCCCCCTTTTATAATGGAAAGTTATGTTAGATTTGGTAAACATTTACCATTTGGATTTTCTTTTTTTTTTTTATTTGCAATGTTTTATTTTAATTGAAAACATATAAATGTACATTCATTTGATAACCTTTTGATATAGGCAAAGGCCTCATAAATATGCATGTATGTCTGCCAATTCATGTTCCGTGTCCACTGTTTGAGGGACATGGATGAAATTGGAAATCATCATTCTCAGTAAACTATCACAAGAACAAAAAACCAAACACTGCATATTCTCACTCATAGGTGGGAATTGAACAATGAGAACACATGGACACAGGAAGGGGAACATCACACTCTGGGGACTGTTGTGGGGTGGGGGGAGGGATAGCTTTAGGAGGTATACCTAATGCTAAATGACAAGTTAATGAGTGCAGCACACCAGCATGGCACATGTATACATATGTAACTAACCTGCACATTGTGCACATGTACCCTAAAACTTAAAGTATAATAATAATAAAATAAAATAAAATAAAATTTAAAAAAAAAGGATTTTCTTCTAACAATTTAGGTGTCTGGGTTTTTTTATAAGCTTATTGGATGCTTAATGTTGGCTCATCTTCATTCTTCACTCTGTAACTATTTTTTTCTGTCACGTTCTTAAGGGTGCATAACTCTATTGATTTTGTTTTCTGTCTTGAGTTAAATATCTGATAAAGAAACATGAGCTGTACATTTATGATGAATTATGATTTATTATGGGGTTGAGCAGCAAGAGATTATTTAAATAGTGTGGAATAAGAGTAATATATAATTGAGAAGTTAGCCTTGTGATAACAAAAAATTAAATATATTCTATTTTTGAAAAACCTTCTTAAGAAGAATTCACTCTATCTGGTAGAATCATGGTACTTTTATCGTCATAATCATTTTTTTCAGTTATTTTGCCAAACACCTTTAAATTTTCTCCAAACAACTTCTTGAAAGCTTGCATGGATGCTTTAGAGCTTTGTGGTTGAGAAGCACATCTGGATTTAATATCTCGTGCTTCTCTAGTGCCTTTACCCAGACCTCAGGATCTGAAACTCAGAGATGTGACTCACAGCACTATGAATGTCTTTTGGGAACCTGTGCCTGGAAAAGTGCGTAAATATATTGTTCGATACAAAACACCAGAAGAGGATGTCAAAGAGGTAGGTTGAAGATGATAGTAGATATGAAAATATTTGTTTTCCTAGTAGGTTTAAAAAAGAACTTTATCAAGTATGGATGATAGCATGTTTTGAATACTTGTCACTTTGTTAACACAGTGTTGAAAATTTGTGATATTAATAAAGCAGTTTTTGAAAATCAATAATATATTGGACTGTCTTGTCAAAACAGAAATGTTTTGCTGTGTGATATTAATCTCAGAAAGATCATCCCTTGGTAGATAAAAAGTTATCAAATCTAAATGGTATTTCGTTCTCATCCAGATTCCTTATATGGCACTCTATTCTAAGAATTACTAGAAAATGTCATGTTTCTAAAAATAAAAGGTAGCAAGAGGATGCAGCAATGAAGAGGAGCAGTTTGTCAGATAACAGGAAGAGAGGAGACTAGAGAAGGACACAGAGAAAGGAGGAGTATGTTGTTAGAGGGGTGTCCTTTTGGGACTGTTTTTTTGGGAATTCCGTGATGACTGGATTCAAAGTTAGAGCAAATTAGAAGGGCTTCATGGACCAGCAAAACTTGTGTGTGCTTGAGGGAGTATCAATGTCAGAATCTCAGAGGCATTTTTGGAACATAGAAGTCATTTCTCTAAGCACTCAGTTACTGGTTCTGCTGGTCATTTGTGGATTATACAAAAGCTACTTTATACATGTGCACACATTTATTTCATTCTGCATTTCCATTTAAAAGGGATACAATGGCCAGTGGATCTCACAAGGTTCTTGTGCATAGCAAATGAAGTAATGCTGTGCATAAGAGACCATTGCTGAAAGAAATAATGCAGTGATATAAAGGGAAACAGGTGGAAAAATGGTTAGGTTGTTTGAATTCATAGGCAGTAATTATTTTCTAGGCAGTCATGTGCCATATGATCTAGTACATACATTTTTTTCCAGTTTGGAAATATTTAAACTGTGTCCAATTTCTGGATTCTCATGTAAATTGGAAAACACTGCTCTTTTCTGATCACAGATGTTATATTCTTATGCTGACAGGTATAGTAAACAACAGAGAGATGTCAAAAGTAAACCCTTTGTAAAAGTAGTTCCACTGCTCTGTTACTGTTATAGGTAGAGGTGGACAGATCAGAGACCAGCACTTCCCTCAAAGACCTCTTCTCACAGACCTTGTACACAGTCAGTGTTTCTGCAGTACATGACGAGGGGGAGTCTCCTCCAGTGACTGCTCAAGAAACTACCCGTGAGTTGTGCTCCTGCTCCACTGATAATGGGAAACAACCCTTTACATGCATGTGTAATACAATTTACTGGGTCATTTTGTTTCTTAATGCTACCTTTGCCAGTATTTAATAATGCTTGGATTCATAGATTGTTTTCACTTATTTTTTTGTAACAAGGTGTCCCATCTTCTATCTTTGCATCCGTTCCTTTTATGATACTTTCCATCAGCCACTGTCATTAATTTGTCTTCCAACTACAACTACTTGATGTGCACCTGTGTATGTGTGTGCATGTATGTGTAGTGGGGTGGGCAAGTTTTCTTGACATATGTTGCACATTTGCTTTGGAAAAGATGCATTATTTATAAGTTTTTTTGGGGTATTTTACTATACATGAAGTGTTATCAAGGGTAACAAAATATAAGCATCTTTGCCCTCATCAGTTCATGATTTAGTTGTGGAGATAAGAAAAAATTAACTGAGAATACATGGGATCATGTAAGGAAGGTCAGATGGCACTGAAATTGTGTGCTGTCAGATTTCAGAGGAAGGGGCGACTGCACTGTGAGTGGAGTGCTGGGGGAGACTGGGCAGCCTGCCCAGACCCTGCTTCCTGCTCCATCTGCTGCAGCTCCTGGAGATGTCAGTTCCTCTCCCTCTCATGGTGTCTCCATAGTATTTAACACAATCATTATTGCCTGTTGGTCTTTCGCTATGGATTCTACTTCCCCCTTGCTCTCTCCTAATGAAGGAAGAGACATTTTGCTCAACTTTGTATCTCCAGTGCCTGGCACCTAATAGCTTAATCCAGTGCTCAGCCCATTACATAAAGCAAATAGTAGTTAAAAAAACATTGAGGCCTAGAGCCAGCAGTGTTCCAAACAAAAATAATGGTAGTTGTATGTGTAGTTTTACATTTTCTGGTGTCCACATTAAAAAAGGCAAAAATAGATGGATGAAATTAATTTTGATAATGTTTTATTTAACCCAGCATATCCAAATATATCCATTATAATTTCAACAGCTATCAGTACAATAATTATTAATGAGACATTTTACCTTTTTTCTGTAACAGTTCTTCAAAATCCAGTGTGTATTTTACACTTAGAGCATGTCTTAATTCAGACTAGCCACATTTTAAGTGCTCAGTAGCCAACTACATGTGGCTAGTGGTTTCCATTATGGACAGCACAGGTCTAGATAATTTAAGCAACTTGCCCAGCCACATCCAGTAATCTACTGATGGGACTGATACTATAGTCTGGAAGCTTTTCCTCCTTTCCAGAAAATTCCTCACCAAAGGCTCAATGGCATGTTCTTTAGTGCCCAGCTGCCTATACCTAATTAGGGCATCTTGTCAAATGTTATAACCTGCTTTTTTTTTGGAGACAGAGCCTCGCTCTGTCACCCAGGCTGGAGTGCAGTGGCACGATCTCGGCTCACTGCAAGCTCCTCCTCCCAGGTTCATGCCATTCTCCTGCCTCAGCCTCCGGAGTAGCTGGGACTACAGGTGCCGACCACCATGCACGGCTAATTTTTTGTATTTTTAGTAGAGACGGGGTTTCACCGTGTTAGCCATGTTGGTCTCGATCTCCTGACCTCGTGATCCGCCCGCCTCGGTCTCCCAAAGTGCTGGGATTACAGGCGTGAGCCACCGTGCCTGGCCATAACCTGCTTCTTAACTTCAGACCTATCCACTTCTCCCTTTTTGACTCTGCTGTTTTCTTACCATGTGAGATCTCTTAGCAATTTCATTTATTTTCCTGGCTTAAGTTCTTACCTGGTAAGGGTCATGGCTGGAGCTAAGAATTGATGCATATGCATCAGTAGACTGACAGCTTTGCATAAAAATAACATAACAGGTGTAGTGAACAGAAAAGGAAGTGAGGAAGAAAGGCTAGTGAGACAGGTAATTTAGTAAAGTAGATTAATATTTTTAATATATATTTTCCCTTAAGATTTCCAAATAATTTTCAGATACATTTAAAGTACATTCTTAATACTGCTTTGTTTTGCAGTTGTGCTGGTGGAAATAGTACCACTCTCTTTATCTCAATGGGCCTTTTCATTGTAATTATTAGAACAAATTTTTAATGGCTCTGGGGTTCGTGTAATTAGCTTTGGTTACCAGAAAATAGAGAAATAAGTGACAATGAAAGCTCAGGAATGGTGGCAGACATAAAAAAATGCTTGTGCTGCAAAACAGCCAGAGGACCTGGTCAATGGAGGGGCTGTGAAAGGGGATTTCAGCAGTCATTTGGGTCTCCAGGTGTTCAGTTCTCTGAACAGGGTCAGCATGTTCTGCTTCATATCATGTTTAAGGTTAGTGATCTATAGGAAGAAGCTATGTGTGGGTTACCTGGATCGTAACGTGCTCAGAGTTCCTTTCCTGTGGCAATATTCCTAGATTGGAATTCACTGTATGTGTAGCAGTATGTATGTATGTTCTAATCAACTGTCAGAGTGCAATACTTTTAGTGTTGTTTACAGCTAGGCAGACATTCTCATTTTTAAACTGCAGTGGTATGTGTGTTTTTAAAAAATAAAAATGAAACTGTTTCCTTTGGGTATCAGAACAACAAATTATGAACAATAAATGAATAACGATTTCCTTGAGCATCATCTTTTATGTATAATATATCAGCATACCTAGCTTATGACTTCTCGGTTAAGAAGGACTTCTTAACCCAGAGTCTATGAATGTCTTTGGGGTTATTGATAGACTGGAGAAGGTCCATTAACTCTCTGATATGTGGCCAAGTTTGTGCTTTGTGTATTGTGTATTGCTGTGTGAAAGAGTCCATGGTCTTGATTTGATTCTTAAAAAGTTGGAGAAAGGTACTAAATGGTATCTTAAAAAAATCATCATTTAAATAGAATATCCTTAATAACCTATTATATCCACAGAATGCTTGCAGTTTCCAGAGCTCTAGGAATTGGTGAAATATTTGGTTCTAAGCAATGTATTCAGTTTTCAGATGTCCATTAATATAAAACAAGGCAGTTTTATTATATTAAATTGCATTTGTAGCTCACATTCAAAAACTTAGTCTGCTTGCCTTTTCTCATGATAGGACCGGTGCCAGCCCCAACAAACCTAAAGATTACTGAAGTAACATCAGAGGGTTTCAGAGGGACCTGGGATCATGGAGCTTCAGATGTGTCTCTCTACAGAATAACCTGGGCACCTTTTGGAAGCTCAGATAAGATGGAGGTAGTTAACTCTCTTTATCTTTCTCTCTGTCTTTCATGTCCCATTTAATTTGTAGGGAAGCTTACTTTAAAGAAGTATTACTCTTGTTGTCAATAAGCATTTATTGACATTTGAGCTCATGACATGCATCAGAGCAGGAGGAACATCTGGCTAAATAATGTAAACAAACTGCCATTGAGTGTGTGTGATATAAGTGGAGACTTACTTTTGCGTGGGTATGTTTTTGTCCTCTTTCTCCAAGACCATCTTAAATGGAGATGAAAACACTTTGGTGTTCGAAAACCTGAACCCCAACACCGTCTATGAAGTTTCCATTACTGCCATCTATCCTGATGAGTCAGAAAGTGATGACCTGATTGGCAGTGAGCGCACACGTAGGTGTTTAGCTTTCAAATACGACATTGATATTTTAAAGTTAATTTTTTAAAAATAGGGCTACAGCTATATTAGTAATGTGTCCCCAAATTCTGTTTTCTTTTAGTGCCTATCTTAACAACACAAGGTAAGAATTTAATTTGATGAATTGTTTGAATGAATAAATAATGAATGAATGTATAAATGAAAAGTACCGTAAGATACATGATAAATAGGTCATCTGCTTTTAAATCCTAAGATGTTCATTGAGAACTCGTTTAGGTAGGCTTTTCTTGAAAAACTTTGCTTTGCTACTACTTGTTTTGGAGTGTATTGATCAGCTTGGGGTGCCATAACAAAAGATTAGACTGGATGGCATAAATAACAAATTTATATTCTCACAATTCTGGAGGCTGAGAAATCCAAGACCAAGGTGCTATTCAATTCATTTCTGGGTGATGGCTTTCCTCCTGGCTTACAGCTAGCCAGCCCCTTTCTCAGTCTCTCTCATTTTCTCACTCTCACACGGAGGAGAGAGAGAGAATAAACTCTCTCACGTCTCTTCTTACAAAGACTAATCCCATTATGGCAGCCCCACCCTCATGACCTAATCTAACCCTAATTACCACCCAAAGGCCCCATCTCTAAATACCATCATATTGGAAGTTGGAACTTCAACATGTCACGTTTGCAGGGACAGAAACAAAATGAAAGTCCATACTAAGGAGTCATTTAAGAATCAATAACCATTTTTATTAAAGGGACAAATTTAATTATAAACCCAGAGGCATAGAATTCTCTGATTGCCTTGGGAGCTGTATATATTTTAGGGCGAGGCATTGTTCTGTCTGCTTACTCTGTTTTTCAACAATCTTCTTTCAGCTCCCAAAAGTGGCCCACGAAATCTTCAAGTGTACAATGCAACATCTAACAGCTTGACTGTTAAGTGGGATCCTGCTAGTGGTCGTGTGCAGAAATATAGGATCACTTATCAGCCTTCCACAGGGGAAGGCAATGAGCAAATGGTAATTTTTTAATAAAAATTATAACTTGGATAAATTCTACCCATTTCTCTTCAAACTCTTTTTCCCCCTCAGTGTTTAGTTAGTCATACTTACTTTTTAAGGGATATTAAGATTTATTGCATTGGATGGAATAATCTGACTCTTTAGCTGGCACTCCACGTGGAATGCCATCATGGAGACTCAATGGATGTTCTCATGAGAGATGATAGCTGTTCTTCATCATAGCCCCAAAGCATGAGGCATGTGCTTCAATGCATCCATAGTTCCTTTAAAAACTATTAGTGCTGGATTATCCATGAAGATATCCAGATAGTTTCTGAGTCTATGTTGACCTTCCATTCCTCTCTCTAACTTAATCAAGTGCTGAAAGTTTGCTAAACTTACGTAGAATGTTTATTTTCTATTTATCTCATTTCCCTCTGTTTTTTGCATGTCATTGGGTGTCTTCTAGATCTGGTGTTCCTAGATGTGGGAGCCTGTTAACCTAATTTACACTGTTTTTCATTTTTCTATTATCCAAATGGAGGTCCCCAAGAAAGATGGTAGGACCAGAAACTCAGTCTTCATCCTCTTTCTCTTCCTAGTCTTTCCCTATTTAATAGAACCTTTGTCCATTTTACCTCCCTTACTTTAGTTGTCTGGTTTTGGGCTTTCTACAACTTTGCCTTTTGTGAACTATGTAATTAGAACTGCGTGTATTATCCTAGGTCAGGCAGCCTCATGATTTTTACATAGGTATGATTATGTTTTCTGATTCATTTCAAAATAAATCTCCAGTTTTGGTGAGGTACAGAGTTTTATTGACTTTTTTGGCTGTAATATTTTCTTATATAGCCTTAGAGACACATGTGTTATTAACCTTTAATCATCTGACTTGCCGAGCTCAAGCAAATGGGTCATTTCTCTGATCAGTTTAGAGGTATTAGGCAAGGTAGGAGTTGGCATTAATCTAAGGTGTGTCATTAAAGATCTCTGATACTACCCAGTAAGTAAGCTTAGCTGAATCAGAAACCTTCCCAACCCTAGTGTGATTTTGAGTTGGTCTTTTGAGGCTTTTATGGCTCCAGTCTTAGGTAGTATGATGCATTTGGACTGAGAATTTGTCTGTTTTAGGTAAATAGATTATCATTAATAAACTTAATATCAACTGTAATCAATAGACTTTTATATGAAAATAAGATAAGACAAATTAGATGGACTGATATATTAATTTCAGAAACAGAACTTTTTTTTCTGTGGCATGCCAGATTTCGGTAAAACTACAAATCAGGAGAAGCTTGTTCTTAGCATTTCCCATCTTGGGGGCATTGATGTTCCGGCTGCTTCTCCTAAGTCTCTTTTACTGTCTTTCAGCTGTTTGTTATCATAAAGAGTCTCGTAAACTTATCATCTGGAAAGTATGACACCCTTAAGCTTTGTTAGTCTTTGGGGTACTTGGATTTTAACACTAGTCCGTGAAATCATGAAAATGATGAGTAACTGATGCTAGAATTATTTTGGGGAGCTGGATGGGAGAGGTAGGTAGATGCCCCTCTGCTTACTCGTAAGGGCAGTTCTCCTAAGTAGGCTTTCAGATTTGTTATGTATTAGGTTTCTATCAAAATGGCTTATACTAGTATTGATACTTTTCTCTCATAACCTCAAATATGAAATTTATTAAAATTAGCCATGGTAGTTCAGTTTGTCCATATTGAGGATGACGACCATGATTCACTGGGTTTTTCTCTGGAATTCAGACTACTTGAGTGGATGGGTGCTAAGTTGGAAACATCTGGTTTGTTCTAGCATCCAGCTATCTACATGTGCACTCATTTTGGGCAGTGTGCCATTTTCATGCGATTTTAATTAGTATGACATAAACATCTGAATTCGGTAGACTGTTAATAAATTGTACAAATTTTCTTTCAACAAGATAGCTAGATGGCTTTAAGTAATGAATAAAAACTTTAAGCTCCATAATTAGAGTAAATTGAAAAGCTTCATACCACAGGGCTGGTATCATGGAGACAACTGGAAACCCCTGATTGAGTGTGGCCTGGCAAAAGGTCTGGTCATGTCATTAACACAGCTAAGGCTGTTAGAGTGACAGTGTTCTTGGGGGAAACACCAAGAGCTTTATACTGTATGCTGAATCATTTTAATGTGTTTCTAAAGCAAATAAAAACATCTGTTAAAAAAGTAAGAGTAATATTAAGTGGTGTGGAGCCTCTAAAATTATGCAATTCTTTGATATCTTAAAGTCCCTTTGTAGCTCACTTACGATTAATTCCCCCCCTTTTTTTTTTTTGAAGAGTTCTGTGAAATGTGTTTTGGATGAAATTTTGCAGTGCTGGTGGCTAGCAAGTTGAAATAGCTTTTTGGGGTCACCAGTTTAAAGCTTGGAATCCTTTTTATGATTTGAGGTGCATATTTTACATTTGAAGTTATACCATAAGATGTATGTTAAACCTTTACCGTGATATGTAATTCTAGAAATTGACAAGGGTCTCAAACAGCTTCCCTGCAGAAAGAGCTTTTTCTAACAGATTAGTGAGATGGAGAGAGCAAGGCTAATACTTACTAAGACCCTTTTTACTCAAGACCACAATAGGAGGACGGCAGAACAGTGTGGTCCTGCAGAAACTGAAGCCAGACACTCCTTACACTATCACCGTATCCTCTCTGTATCCTGATGGTGAAGGAGGTCGGATGACGGGAAGAGGCAAGACCAGTAAGTGAAACCCAAGTTCCTATAGCTTCTTTAATAGCTACTATTAGAATGGAATCATCTCTTTATTTGGAAACACTGGGGTGACACAAAGTTTTACTAATATTTAAAAATTCATTTAGAAATAATATTAATAGTTTTTTCTTTTTTTTTTGAGACGGAGTCTTGCTCTGTTGCCCAGGCTGGAGTGCAGTGGCACAATCTTGGCTCACTGCAACCTCTGCCTTCTGGTTTCAAGTGATTCTCCTGTCTCAGGCTCCTGAACAGCTAGGATTACAGGCGCACACCACCACACCCGGCTAATTTTTTATATTTTTGGTAGAGATGGGGTTTCACCATGTTGGCCAAGCTGGTCTTGAACTCCTGACCTCAAGTGATCTGCCTGCCTTGGCCACCCAAAGTGCTGGGATTACAGGCATGAGCCACTGTGCCTGGCCATATGAATCGTTTTTAACATCCCTGCTTGGAATTACTTGTCTCTATTTGTGGAGAAAGATGTTACTTTCTAGGATAGAAAGGTGCTCTAAGACCAAAATGTCTTGTGGATAGATGAGACATATGCATCAGACTGATGCAGACACAGTGTGTGTCGTTTATTCACTACTTCAACAAATGTTTGTGCGGTGCCTGCTATGTTCTAGGGTGCCTAGAACGTATCTAGGGAGATATCAGTGAATCTGTGTTTCATGTGTGCTTGATTGTTAGCACTATACTGTGACGGGATTTCTGTGCATTTCAGAACCTCTAAACACTGTAAGGAACCTGAGAGTGTATGACCCTTCTACCAGCACCTTGAGTGTCCGCTGGGACCATGCAGAGGGAAATCCTCGTCAGTACAAGCTCTTCTATGCACCAGCAGCAGGTGGTCCAGAGGAACTGGTAATTATTTCTTGTAGTAAAAAATGCTAGTTTGTTTAAATGGTAGCTGAGTGATTTAAAAGTGGAACTGAAGGAGTTAACCAGTTTGCTTTAGAGCTGAAGAATTTCATAGTCATTTAGTAAGACTTGATAGAGGGTAAATAGTTGATGCCTTAGATCCTGGGTAACAGAGGGATTGTGGCCAGGATTCTTACCCCCGGCCAGGGGAAGAAGTGGCCTTTCTGGGAAGTTCTAAATGGGGAGTATTGGGTGGCTGGACGGGTATAGGGAAATATGTAACCTCTTGTAACAGGTCATGTGGGGGCACATTATTACATCCTAATATTACAGAACCTACTTTTTGACTTGGTCTTGAGTTGGTATTATGTTATTTGAATTATTATTTCTTTCACAAATTTTTCAAGTCAATGCTTTATGTTTTATTAAAATCTTTAGGTACCAATCCCCGGGAATACCAATTATGCCATTCTTAGGAATCTCCAGCCGGATACCTCGTACACTGTGACAGTAGTTCCCGTTTATACTGAAGGTGATGGGGGACGCACATCAGATACTGGAAGGACATGTAAGTAATAAAGCCAAAAAATTAATTTTTCATCATAAATGTTGCTTTTCATTATAAAGGCCATAAAGGCCCATTAAAGAGAATTAGGAAAGTTCGGTGTGATAGAATTAAAAACATAAAAACTAGCCATAGTTCACCTTCCTATCACCAAATGTTAATATTTTGTGTGAAATAACAAATTTATAATGGCATCTTCTTTTGAAATAATTTCAAGATTTGTAAAGGTGTGTATAATCATCAGTATACTACTTTGCTTAATCTCTTTCACTGACAAAAATTCATTGAGCTTTGCTTTGTGCTTTATAAATTGTTGTGAAGGACTGTTTATAATTGGCTTTCATAGTGCGAATTGTTGAAATCTGTTGGGCACATTACTTAATTTCACATGTCTTTGAGTTGTTTGTCGAAGTGCTTTTTTGATCTTGAAATCTGTATGCTTTCATTTAGGAAGCAGTTTATAGTGGTTTCACTGTTTTTTTGTAGTATTGCTTAAAGGCTTTTGTGCAGATTTAGAAATATTTCTTTGGCTTTAAAAATATACTTGCTGATAGTTAAAAGGAAGCAAGCATGAATGTCTTCTTTTGGTAAAAGATTAGTGGTCTAGGAAGATGAAGTTATTGGTTAAATTAGAGTTTGGAATTCATATATCAATTTAATTGGTAGGTTTTTCTAAGTTCCTATTGGGGCAGTTAATTGAGAACTGGGTATATCTTATTTTTCTCTCCTTTTGCCTTTTTTATTAATCACAAAAATATTGAGTAGCAATTTGTTAAATGAAGAAGTAATGAACGGTTGAAACTAGTTGACTGAATCAGATGGGCTTAATAGCTGTTGTCAGATTTTACTTAGAAGGCAGACTCTTAAAAAATGTCTCTTCTTCCTCTCTCCATTACCTATGTTAGAAAACTGAAACTACTTTTCCTAATTTTTTCCCTATCCCATGACCCTTTATGGCCAATCCAGTTCCACCACTTTTATTAGCTTGTTTTTATTGAATACAATGTTGCTTCCTTATGGACAAAGGCCATACTTGCTAACTTTAACTAAATTTGGATTTGGAGAGTTTTAATCTGCCTTTGTGTGTAGGTAATTAGAAATGTAAAGAAGATAGCATTTTATCCTGTTACAGAATGTAGGTTCAGGAAAAGTGATACAAAAACTTGAGATATATAGACAGACTTAAAAAATAGATGTTGGCCTTCATTTCCTCAGTGATGAGAGGACTGGCAAGAAATGTCCAAGTATACAATCCTACACCTAACAGCCTCGATGTTCGCTGGGACCCTGCACCAGGACCTGTGCTGCAATATCGCGTTGTGTATTCTCCTGTGGATGGCACAAGACCCTCAGAATCTGTAAGTAATTTTGTCATGGAAACTGCATTTCCTGATGAATGTAGTCACATGTTTGTGTCATGTTTGATAGCCTGGGAGAACACAAACCACAAACATGCCAGTGTATAATACTTAAATTATTGTTTTTGATGACTTGAGGTAGGTGTATTAATTATAGGGTTAGTAAGAATAAAAAGAATTTTGGGAAAATGTGAATTAGCTGGATGAGTTAAAAACCCCAGTAATAAATGTAAATCATTGCTAGACCTTGTCAATATGTCTTTGTTATGAAAATAGTTTAAAGTTAACCTTCACTGGTTCTTACAAATTGCCCAATTCATCTTTAATTCATAACATTATTCAGTTTTGTAAGTAGACTAACAATTTAGGAATCAGAAATTGCTAATTTCAATAAGCACAGTATCAGAATACCTAAGGGAAAATAAATTTATAAACTAATTTGACTTATAGTCTTTGCAAAAATAAACAATGTTGACAAAGATAAACAAATGATTAACAATATATGCACTTGGTAAGAACATTGATTTTCATGTCCATGTATGGTAGGACATATTAAGACAACTTTATCTGTATGTATTGTATGGAGTCTCTATTTCAACACAAAATCTCCCGCACCACAAGTAAGAGTCCCTATTCTTGTGTATTTAACATGCAGGACGTTTTTCGGGGAAATATCATTAGCCTTGCATGTTATATTTGAGAATCTTTATAACAAACATAAATGGAGATAACTGAAGCTACTAAGGGTCAAGGATGAGGTCACTTTTTTTGGAAAGGGAATTTCTGAGGACAAATTTTGTTTAATGATATGGTCTGGGTAGATCTTATGGAGAAGCACAGTTGGCTTCTGATGTGTCTGGGCTCAACATTTTATTATAAATACTATTGTGATGACTAACTGAAGACTTGGTAAGCATTCGAGTTGTTGTCAGGCAGAATTCGGCATTTTCTCCCCTGCAGATAGTGGTGCCAGGAAGCACGCGCATGGTGCATCTGGAGCGGCTGATTCCGGACACACTCTATTCCGTGAACCTTGTGGCTCTGTACTCGGATGGAGAGGGAAATCCCAGCCCTGCCCAGGGCCGAACGCGTGAGGCAGAAATCCTTTCTCCATTCCATTCCCTTGTAGCTAGATTGGCAGGGCTTCTCTGATTGAGTGAGTGGTGGGAGGGGGGTGGTGAGAGATGGGTGCTTTCTGCCTGGGATCCCCTACATTCACATTCCAAGTGAAAACATTGGGTCTGTGACTGTTGTTTGTGTGATGTGAACTTCTTCTGTTCGTGTTCTCATTTGGGACGTGAGTTAAGGAGGGGTTTCTCCCCTTTTTCCCCTCTTCTACTCTGCATCTTCCTTTTTTCCCTCTTTCTACTCTGCAGTGAATCTTCTTACCAAATGGGGACTTTGGAAATGTGAGGGTTTAGTCTTTATGTTTTATTGAATAGATATAGTTATAGTGGTTAAAATAATTCCCCTTTTTCCTAGTCTACCTTTCAAAGCTAGCTCTAGGTCACTGAAAGTTCAGCATGTAACCATAGCTCTGAAATACACTGTTTATGATTTCACATTAAAACCATAAATGTGTATTTTATTATATGGGAGGAAACATCTGAGTGAATGGTGAATGAAACACATGCAAGCAACCTCCTTAATCTGACCTAGATAATGCTCACAGGCAGGCAACAGACTCTATTGTATTTTATTTATTTAGTACCACGGAGTGGACCAAGGAACCTGAGAGTCTTTGGTGAAACAACCAATAGCCTCTCGGTAGCCTGGGATCATGCTGATGGGCCAGTTCAGCAGTACAGGATCATCTATTCTCCTACTGTTGGTGATCCAATTGATGAATATGTAAGTCTGATACTCATTTATTGGCACATTTTATCATCTTAGCTGAATGGACAGTGAAGTTAAACTTCTTTAGAGGTACGCTGTTAGTACAGTTGAGTCCTTGATAGTCACACTTTATGGTCTCTGACATGACTTTGGGACCACCCAAATGTGCTTACTTAGTCTTTCTGGCCTCCCATACCACAGAGAAGCAATGTCTTTGGGCTCATTTTTATTCTAAAGACAGATAGAAAAACTATCTTACTGCATGATTAACTGAACATTTCTAACCACCTAATGACACCACAGGAACCAAGTTTAGTGAAATATGATACCTATCATTCTGGAATGTCTAAGTTAATATTCAAATAATATATTTATCCAAATCTTACCCTTTCCTCAAATCTAATTCCTCTACAAGGTCTCCCTTAAATATTCCAGTGTTAATTGATCTCTCTTTTCTTTAAACTTAACATTTTGTGGTACACTTTGGTTTTGGAATATACATACTCTCCTATTAGCGTCAAACTTTTTGAGTGTCATAGTTTGTCTTTCCAGAACCAGATTCAAGTTTCTGGTAGCTTCCTCATAGCCCTCACTATGCACATCCATTTGTTATGAGTGGAAAAATGGAAAAACTAACTACTTTATTTGAAATTTAGTGATTAATTTCTGTGATACGTTTGCAGAATATTGCACAAGATGTTGATTGTAAATTAGGTCTGTGGTTTGCCATCTTTTTACCACATAGATCGTCTTAGATAATTTTCCCTCCCTGAGCCCCATGTGATGAAATATTTCATCTACTGGAACTTGATATAGTAACCTTTAATTCAAGTCCCTATTTTTATTAATAAGAAACACATGTAACTACCATTTATAGTTTCTGATCAAAATGAGATAAACGTACTACTACAGTTAGTTTGCCAAAGCAGAGAAACTCATGGTTAGTGTTTGTTCAGCCTTGCCATGGACAAATATGCAATTTCCCTTTACTTTCCAAACACATTAAAAATACAATTTATCATTTGTAGTTATAGGACTCCAGGCCAGGATTCACTGGCATACCTTATCCATGTTGTTTGTAGAAGCAAAGCGTAGGTTTAGAAGAGAGATTGAGATGTCTGGTTCATTTCCTCTTTGAAGAGGTAGTTGAATGTATTCCCATCTGTTTCAGCTAATTAGTGTCAGCCAAACTGATATTTTTGAGGCCAGAAACTTAGTCAATTTTTGCTCACCAGTGGATTCTCAGTAGCTAATACCTGTCCCACTGTGCCTGGTCCACAGTGGGTACTGGGTACATATTTGTACATGAAAACGGAACATGTGATGATGAGATCTGAAGGAAACAAACTTACTGCTGAGTGCTGGACTACTCAGTAAGGTGTTCTGAAACATACATGGCATTGCTTTTAATACAGTTTTCTTCAAAGATGTTAAGTCACATGGCTGTTAAGTGGCTGATCTGGGATTTGAACCCAGAGCTGTCTGACTCTAAAACCACTCTCCTATGCTGCAGAGAAGAAGTGAAGATAGTTTGTCTTGTCATGAGCATTGTGCAACAAAAATAAAATGTGAAAAAAACTACTATTACTGTTTATGGGAATACATAAAACAATATTGTCTTTTGATCTGGAAGTCTTCTAGATGGTAATATATTTATAATTTAACTTCCTCTATAGACCACAGTCCCAGGCAGAAGAAACAATGTAATACTGCAGCCCCTGCAACCTGACACTCCATATAAAATTACTGTTATTGCTGTTTATGAAGACGGAGATGGTGGCCATCTAACAGGAAATGGAAGAACTGGTAGGTGTTTTGTACTCCATCTTTTTTTTTGCTTTGAAATTGTCAGTATCTTAATGTTGCTTTTATACCTTTTAAAACCTTAAAATTTTATGTTTACCAATACATCTCAAATACCACACTAATATTGTATTATTTTTATTAGACATTAAATTTTGTCAAAATGATGACATGTGAAAGGAGTTTGTTTTTAACTTTTTAAAGGTCCACTAAGAGAAGAAAAAGAAGACCATCCACATATTTTTATTTGCTTAAGATAGTTTTATTTCTTCTTTGGAAAACCATTGCATATTCTCTGAATAATGTTTCAACTGGTATGGTGTCAGTTAAGGCTATAATTGTTAAGTCAATATAGTATCAGTAAGAAATATTCCATTGTGATTGAATCTTAAGTCATAAATACAGAAGTGAGATGATCAGCAATCATTTTCTGTCTACAAATTTAGCTTTTTCTAAAAAAGAAAAATGTATTTTTTATTGTACTAAGCAATTTACATAGAATTATTAATGTTCAGACCCATTTTTACACTATACTGGTGGTAATTTCTTAGGGTTTAAAAATTCTCTAACGTGGTTGCTTGCTACAGTCACCTGAGGAGCTTTAAAAATACTTATGCCTGGGTTCCACTCCCAGAGATACTGATGTAACTGTGTGAGGTGTGGGCTGGACCTGCTGATGTTCGAATTAATGTGCAGCAATGGCTGAGAGCCACTAGTTTAGCATAAAGGTAGGATGAACTCTAGATCTGAGTTTTGTTACTGGTAGATATTTGCATTGCTGTTTTACACTTCATTCACCAAAAATCTACTTAAGTAACATGACTTCAGGTGTCTTTCTGCAGTCACTTGCCAAAAGTCTTTTTGTGCTTAAATGATCTTGACAACATTACAGAATTTGAAGAGGTGACATTTGAAAGCTCCTAGGGGAAAAGCAGGACTAGAGTTGACTCAGCTCAGTCTCTCAAGGTCAAGAATCTGTATTTATTGATATTGTTGTCTACAGGACTGAGTCAATGGAGACTCACATGACTCAAGATGATTTTAACAACCTCGCTTTTTAAATTTTCTCAGATTTTAGACTATATTTTGGGACTTTCCTGGGGAAAATGGCTTATTTCAGAATTTCATGCTTATCAAAGTTGATTTTTTTAAACTAGATCTTGGATTTTCCAGGAAGGGCCAAAGTCATGTTTTGTTTCTCTTATGAAAAAGAAGTTTTTCAAGTTGGATTTGTTATTTGCACAATGCTGTGAATAGTAAACTCAGCAACTACTTAACATGCTACCTGAACAGCATTGATTTTATAAGTTGTGGGCTTGGGGGCAGTATCTCTGGAAGCTTAAGGATTTATTCTAGGTAATGCTGGTGGAGGATAGAGAGGTACAGGGAAAAAACATTATTAGGTAGCTGGGTGGTTTTGGGCAAATAATATCTTATGTATTTGATGAACTGGTTGGACTAGATAGTCTCTAAATTGCTTTCTGTTTCCAACAATCTGTAATCTATGACATTCTAAAAAGGTTTAAGATCTCTTTCATTTTCTATAATCCTGAGTCATAGAACATTTCCGCTCTGGATACTGCTTCCTGCTGAGAAGGCTGTTCTGGAAATCACTAGTTCTTGAGTCTATTTGAGTTGCTGTTTAAATTTGGAAAACTATTAAGCATTTTTTGAATACTTCAATGCCTTTTAATTGTTTTCTGGATGAAGACATTATGGGATATTATGAAATTGCTCCCATTGGGCTTTCCTACTGATACTTTTAAAGTTTTGTGCTCTCCCTGTGTGCCAATAAAAGGTCAGTAATGTGTGTCAATGTTTGTTTTCAGTGGGACTCCTTCCTCCTCAGAACATACACATCTCTGACGAATGGTATACAAGATTCAGGGTGTCCTGGGATCCTTCACCCTCTCCAGTTCTTGGATATAAAATAGTATATAAGCCAGTGGGTAAGGAAGTGCCTTTGTCATCATAGAAATGCTTTGGAGGGTTATTTGCATATGAGGGTATTTTCTCTTTCATCCTCCACTATTGGGTTCTCCTGAGAGTTCAGATCACACCAAGTTTCCTGTAACGAAAGGCAATGTTTTTGGCAATAATATTTTAAGCCAATCATCTAAAGTACCATCGTTATTATAGGTGTAGATGAGATTCTTATTAAATGTCATGATTAAAAAGTTTGACTTGGTTCATAAAGTTGCACAAATCAAAGATGGCTGTCTTCAGACATCCTATATGATCATGAAATAATGCATATTCCATCAATATACCTCTGTGGTTTTCCCACTATGCCCAGGTATTATTTTATTTTGGGCATAGATTCCATGCAGCTTATTCATGACAGCCTTGCTTTCAAATCCCCTCTGAAAATTAGTATCCTAAATTAGTATCACCTTGATTAAATTATTTGTTATTTTTGTTTTAATATTCTGTCTGTATTCTTAGAGAAACTGGAAGAAAAATGCAAATTTGTTAGGGCATCTTCCATATATCCAGTAACAGTATGAACTAGAAAAAACATGAAAGAGAGATGGCAAGATAAAGGAAGTAAAATTTGAACCTATGTAAGAAATAGAAAGAGAACTTAAAAAAGAAAGTGGGATTGGTAACTGAGGACTTTAGCAGCCAAAGTATGTGGAATGAGGTTCAAGACAGAAATTCTTAGATCATCTCTACAATAAATGAAAAAGTGTCAATTGAACACCTACTATATGCAAAACACTATGTTGGCAAAATAGGGGTTGAGAAAGAAGCTTGAGAATTCATTCACTAAAGAAACATTGATTATATACCTACTATATTCCAAATACTGTGCTATGCTTTGAGAATAGGAGGGTGAAGAATTCAGTGTCTGCTTATGGTTTCGTATTTGCCATATAATGTAGCATGTGCCCCAGTGAGTAAGTGTATGAGGACTATGGAATTAATGGTGTTCATAATACCCTTTGACTATAAGATCTTTAATTTTAAGCAAAATTTCATGCTAGTGATGGCATGTTTCTGTGTATTTTTGTGGTTGTTAATAAAGGTTCCAATGAGCCCATGGAAGCCTTTGTTGGAGAAATGACATCATATACCTTACACAATCTCAATCCCAGCACCACCTACGATGTGAATGTTTATGCTCAATATGATTCTGGACTCAGTGTCCCCTTGACAGATCGAGGCACTACATGTGAGTCATGGATATTTTCATAGTTGTGAGAAAAACCATAGTAGAAATTACCAGGTCAGCCTGTTTTAATTTCCTGTTTCTGAACATATACATGTTTCCTCAGCATTATGTAGGCAGGCTATTTTGTGTCTGGTTAGACAAAATACCTATTCAAATACATAAATATTATAATTGAGTATATAAAAATGTATACGGTGAGAAATTTGTGTATTTCACATAAAATATTATATTTTGAATTTTAAAAGATAAAAATTATAGAAATTGTCATTTTATCCATGAATGACCTGTAAAATTAGATCTGTGATGCTACTTAGTTCTTCTTGACATTTGATACTAAGATATATATTACCTAAATCCATTGATTTAATTTGACTTAATTATTGAATCATGATTAGTGATTCAGTCCACAGATATATTTTAATGTCACCATTGCTTTGATAACTATTTAACGACTTAGCAGATAGCCTTTTAGAAATTGTTTTCATTATTTTCCATGAGATGTTTTGGAAATTCTTAGTTTTGAGAGGGACTATATGGAATTTCCTTTCCTTGAAAATCAGTGAAAGAAAGGGGGGTCTATTTTGGCAGTACCACATTTTCAAATATGATACATGTATGTTTCTTATAAGGAAACATAATACAATTTTGAACTTTTTTTCAGCCACAGTGAAAGTTTGAAAATTGTGTTATGATTAAAAGTACAGTTTTTGCCTTAATTTACAAAGTAAATCTCTTTCTTTCTTTATTTTGTAGTATATTTAAATGTAACAGATCTGAAAACTTACCAGATTGGGTGGGATACATTCTGTGTCAAATGGTCACCTCACCGGGCAGCCACCTCCTACAGGCTAAAACTAAGCCCTGCAGATGGTATGTGTATAAAAAAGAAAAAAATGATCTGGAGCATGTAGTGGAAACATTTTAAATTTCAGTAAAGAAGATGCCATTTTGTTTATAACAATGATATATAAAATTTTCTTGAAATATAATTGGTAATGACACTGGCATTTTCCTTTGTTGTCATAATCAGGAACAAGGGGACAAGAAATTACAGTGCGTGGATCAGAAACCAGTCACTGCTTCACTGGCCTTTCACCAGACACTGATTATGGCGTCACTGTTTTTGTGCAGACACCAAATCTCGAGGGACCAGGAGTCTCTGTTAAAGAACATACCAGTAAGTTTTTGAGGAATCTGGAAAGCTTTCATAAGGCTTTAGAATAGAATGCTCTAGGTAAGGAGGACTTAAGTGAATCCTGTGCAGGTACCTCTCTGCAGGGGTAGCAATAATGATGGGATGATGGCAGGTTCCTGAATGTGGAGTCTAAAGCTGGTTCAGGACCTTTTTCTGTAGCAATTGCAAGTTGTCCCTGTTATCGAGTTGGTGCTACTTTGAGGAAGGGCTAAAGGAGGGAGAGATGGCTCTCGCTGAGAAGCTGAATTCATATTAGTGACTTTTACTCATTTGGCCCTATCTGAAGGCCTTATATTTTCCCATTAGATCTTTATTTTCTGTAGCTGTAGTGGATGTTGAGTGACTACCAGTGTCACCAAATTTGGATGGAATAAAATCCCCAGCATGTCAGTACCGATGACAATGGTGTCTCATTTTGTACGACTTGATTTGGTATCCAGGATTTAAATTGCTCTTAAAATTTACTTTCTGGGATATCAAATGTGTACATGGTGTGTTTTTATAATTATTATTTTTAAATTTTAGCTGTGAAACCAACAGAAGCCCCTACAGAGCCACCCACACCTCCTCCCCCTCCCACCATTCCACCAGCCCGGGATGGTAAGTACAGCTAAATAGGCAATACGTTCAGCTGATAGGGAGTTACAGACTTCTTATTTATGCTGCATGTGCATCATTTACAATTAATATAGAACATTTCTGATTTATTATTGCTGCTGAAGAGTTTTTAGATTGAAAGAAAGGATTACCAGTAATTTGTTTCTCTCCATCTCTGGGCACATTTTAGTGTGAATAAAATCAGTCGTAAATTATTCCAGATCTTCAGTTGGAAGTCTGTTTCCTCAGTTTTACAGATTTAGGTCTTCCATGGTCCACAGTTACATGGTGGACATTTCTTTCTGCTAGCTGCTGGCATCAGTAAGCACTGTGAACCCTTTTGGCTATATTTGCAACCTAAGCCCTGAGGCTGTTGGCTTTAAAATTCCTGATGTCCAACCTGAGAAGTTCCCTGGATTATACAAAGCTAAAAAATTTTCCATTCACCAAAATTTGAAAGATAATTGTAACTTGCAGTGAACTGGTAAAACAACATACTGATTTATTAAGGTTGATCTCTCAGCATTTGAGGGCAATTCTTTAGCACTTTGTCAAATTAAATTTAAGTTAAATAACTACTGGATTATTCTTTTCTCATATGCTGTTTCCAGCATTTAATAGAAAGCATTTCAGATTTTAAATATATTTCTATTTTATCTTAGAAGGTTGTAGAATGTTACAACTTTATTAAACCTATTATATAAGTAAAATTAAAAATTAAAAGTATATTATTGTAGGGTAAAATATTGATGAGTTCCTTTAAATTAGATATAGAAAGAAATTCAGTAAATAATCTTGGTTTAAAAACAAGTTTTTTCTTTTTAAATAGGCTTTATCTTCTAGAGTAGTTTTAGGTTCACAGCAACATTGCAGGGATGACGCAGAGATTTTTCATCTCCCAGACAGACTGCCTTTCCCCACACATGCCCAGCCTCCTCCACTATTAACATCCCATATCTGAGTGATACATTTGTTACAACTGATGAACCTACACTGCCACATCATCACCACCCAAAGTCCATAGTTTACATTAGGGTTCACTCTTGGTGTTATACTTCTATATGTTAAGTTTTTATAAACTAAAATTTTGTTAATTGTTTTTGGAATTTTTTCTTAGCCTCCAAGTCTAGATATTCAAATAAAAATCTTCTTCTTTCCTACATATGATTCTAGTGGCTTAATTTAAATTTTACAAAGGACTTGGCCGGGTGCCATGGCTCACACCTGTAATCCCAGCACTTTGGGAGGCTGAGACAGGTGGATTGAGACCATCCTGGCCAACATGGTTAAACCCTGTCTCTACTAAAAATACAGAAATTAGCTGGGCAGGTGGCATGTGCCTGTAGTCCCAGCTACTCAGGAGGCTGAGGCAGGAGAATCGCTTGAACCTGGGAGGCAGAGGCTGCAGTGAGTCAAGATCATCGCACCACTGCACTCCAGCCTGAAGACAGAGCCAAGACCCTGTCTCAAAAAAAAAAAAAAAAAAAAAAAAAAAAAAAAAAAAAAAAAAGGGACTTATTTGCATAGTCAGTCAGTCTTTAATAATTATATTCCAAATCTCCAAACTTTTTCTTTGATTTCTCCTCTCATTTGTTGTTCAAAACTACTTGAAGAGTTCCATTAGGTAAGATTGTATCTTTGCATAATGGATCTAAACAAATGGAGTAATTCCAGAGCAGGTATTGAGGGTCCCCCCAATGCTTCTTAAATTTATTGTGCATGTGAGTCATCTTATTGCTGCTGGTACTGATTCAGGAAGTCTGGGGTAGGACCCAAGATTCTGCATTTCTTTTTTTTTTTTTTTTTTTTCTTTTATTATTATTATTATTATTATTATTATTATTATTATTATACTTTAGGTTTTATGGTACATGTCTAACAAGCTCCCAGGCAGTGCTGTTGCTGCAGAACCACACTTTGCGTAGCAAGGTGTTATACTGCATTTTCAATTATGTGATTTCATTTAAATGAAAGAATTCATGAGATTTGGGGCTTCCTCTGCTTTCTTTTTTTGCAGTATGCAAAGGGGCCAAGGCAGATATTGTGTTCTTGACTGATGCCTCTTGGAGCATTGGGGATGATAATTTTAACAAAGTTGTAAAATTCATCTTCAATACCGTGGGAGGCTTTGATGAAATCAGTCCTGCCGGGATTCAGGTGAGTGTCATTCCACCAGTGGCTACTCATTTGTGATGTCTTGCCTTTCCTTTGAACTTCTCTTTTTAAGTAAAAGGTCTTTTCAATATAAACTCTGTTTTGACCTTCTCTTAGTTGCTATTTCTTTTATTCATGTATTTTTGGGAGGGAATTGGGTGTAAATGATAAATAAATAGAAAAATAAATGTTCCCTTAGTTTTTATCTTTGGCTAGATAATATTCCTGTTGGAGAACTTAGGGGATTCTAAGGGACTCTAACTTCCTGCTTAAAACTTCCAACCATGACACATTTCTATAGAAGTTCATCCAAAGTTCTGGATATTAAATTCTTTGTGATTGTCATGCCCTGTGAAGTTAGAAGAATCAGTGATAAACAGTGACTGGAGTGGGTGTGTGGAACTTGCTGCCTCTATCATTACTTCGTAGATAATTACCTTGACCAGAAGAATGTCCATTGTTGAGCTAAAGCATATTTCATTTGTTTTTTTAAAAGGGTAACTACCAATTATCTTGCTCTGAAATCACTCCAAATATATTTGTTATACTGAAGTACTTAGAGAAGTTTATATTTCCATAAGGGGCCTCAAAGAATAAATCATCATGTAACCCTAACACAGTTAAAAGACCCAATTAAAATTTCACCCCCTCTGGTGAGATTCCATGATGGCTTTACCCATTCCGTGCTTTCGAAGTATTTTGTCTATATTGCTGCATTACAACAAATATCACTTCATATTGTCATTAATTGTGTGACTCTCTTCTATCTAATCTTCTATCTAAATCATTGACTACTTAAAGCAAGAGACTATCTTTTTAAAAAGCAATTCTCTCCTCCTTTTCTTTCCCATTTCTTTGGTGAATTTTCTTCTTTATTTTGGCAGTTTGATCATCATTGTGGCATCATGAAAATAAGATATTTTGAAATAAGCGACAAACAATTTCATCAACAAAACTTGTCCTCTTTTATGGAATAGTAGTATACTAAATTTCAAATCCTCAAATAATCCTCTGGACATTGATCCAACCCAAGAAGAGTAAAAATTCACCCGAGTCATATTCTTAATTTAATGTGATTATATTCTTAATTTAACCACATTAATTCAACAAGCAAGCTTTTTTTCATCCTTTTAGGAATTTGTATTTCTAACAAAAAGTACTGATCATATTTTATTAATGTCTATGTACCAGTTACTTTGTATACAGGATTATTTAGTCTTTAAAACAATCCTAGAAGGTAAGTATAGTTATTCTCATTTTACTGATAAAAAAATCCATTGTCACATAGCTATTAAATGCCAGAGCTAGGATTTGAACCCAGCGATTCCTGAGTACAAAGTCCGTACTTTTTCCACTAAATCCCATTTGCAATGAGTTTGTGATGAGGGATGATTATAATCACACAGGTGACATTTTTGTATTGCCATAAAGAACGGATATAGTCAGTGGGAAGTAGCAGTTGGCTGAGTCAACTGTTTAACCAACATTTGGATTCGAGATGGTATGTTCTCATGTCTAATCCTGGGATCTCACCACTCCCCAGCTTTATTCATCGCTTTCTATGTCCTAGAGAAAGGCACAACATGAAGATAGTATATTTTCATTATTAATGTCAATTATGACAATTTCATTGAAGATTGAAAATTAAAGAATTTAATGAGACAAGTGCAGTAGGTGTTGTAATATTAGCTATAAAGAGCTTACAATATTCTATCAGGTCTGAGATACTTTTTACACCCCCCTGCTTTATTCTGCAGCTAGAGAATCATTTGAAGATTGAAACATAAAATTAGATGACTTATGCTCACTGCCAAACCACATTTTCCTTCAGGTTTCATTTGTGCAATACAGTGATGAGGTCAAGTCTGAGTTCAAGCTGAATACGTACAATGACAAGGCCCTAGCCCTTGGGGCCCTCCAGAATATTAGGTACAGAGGAGGAAACACAAGAACAGGTATGTGTATATGTAGACCTTTACTCTCCAAGCACTTGTAGTGGCAGAACTGAGTGTATTATCTCACGCTAATGTCCAGATTCTTATCAGTTGGGCGTGACTAATGGCATTTGGGTAGTTTTCACTGAGATGACACTAAACTTTTCCATGCCACATTCTGTAGGCAAGGCCCTCACGTTTATCAAGGAGAAAGTCTTGACTTGGGAGAGTGGCATGAGGAAGAATGTCCCTAAGGTGTTGGTTGTGGTCACAGATGGTCGGTCCCAGGATGAGGTCAAGAAGGCGGCTTTGGTCATCCAGCAGTCAGGCAAGCACATACATGAATTTGATTGCACTTACAATTTTAACATTTTTATATGTTCACAAATGATTGCAAAAGACTAAATTTGCTGATGTTACTTTATTGTTTCTGTTTCACTCTGCACTGTATACCTTCGTAATGCTAGTTTATATTTAATTATGGAATGGTTTGCAACTGCTCAAAAATGACATGGGGTATTCTTTGTATAAGATGTGGTTCAGGATTGACAAGGGGCAAACCACATTTTTCCATACTGGCTGGAAGGCTACAGAAAGCAATGGTAATGAGATGATGCTAGAGCAGGCTTCCTGCCATAGCAGAAATGAATCTTGATATTGCTTCCTGTGCAAGGAGAGAAAAAAGGAAGCCTTTAGCTTTAGCACATCTTTGCAGATGCGGACTTAATGAGTGCTAAAAGATACGTTGCAAAGAAGGAGTATTGAGGTCTTAGGGAGTCATCTCTGGGATAGATCTTGCCAATCAAATATACTGAGAGCCTCCTGGTAACACTGTTCTTTGGATTAGTTATTTAAGATCATTAGAGGTGAAAGTAGATCTTTCCAATACTTGCATTAACAGCCCCGCTACCCTCTGCTGTCCCAAGCAAAGTCTAAGGTGGATATATTTTTAGAGAGAATCTTATGCATAATTTGTTGTAGTAAATTATAAAGTAATTACATGGAACTTGTCATCTGTACATGCATGATTCTTTGGCTAAAATTATGAGTTATGATTACTGCTAAGTCATACTGTCTTTTTTTCAATAGAGGTTTTTCTTGCTGATCTTTTATAAAATGTATTGCCATTATGTTATACACCTTACACAGATTTCTGCATGTTTGTGACTCCTGGTAGATTTAAGTTTGGGCTTATAAATATTTGCTTCTCACATTACCTTATTTATATCTAAATATATTTCTAATTCCTTATATAGCTTTTTTCCCCCGACGTCAAATTTAGCTTTTGGAATGAAAAATGTGCTTATTTGTCATAGCCTAAATTTGCTTATTTGTCATAGCCCATCTGTTGCCAGTGAGAGTTGTAGATTCCATTTTCAAGATGGCCAGAGTTCTGCCTTTGAGCCTGAGTTTCCTGAGAAAATCAGTTTCAAGAACCCAGATTTTAAAATAAGCCCATTCTTGACTTCTGAGTCACATAAGCTTAAAATATTAATGGCTGCAGAACTCATGTGTGTATCAGGACTGTGGATCTGTGGAAGGCAGTGTGCACCACATGAAGTCTTTCTGCTATTAAAATCTTCCTACTTGAATTGTTGGGATTTTATCTTAGGAAATCAAATTAAATGAATTCTTTAAACCAGAAAATAGAAAGACCTGGAAAAAGTATGTATTTATTAGAGAGAGTTCATGTCAAATAAAAGGACTTGCTGCATACATTAAGAAAATACAGCATCATTTCTGATAAGAAATTTTTTGCATTGTTCTAACAACAAGGACAGAAAAAGAGATACGTGATTGATTCTATAAATGCTACTTTGCAGGGTTCAGTGTCTTTGTAGTTGGTGTGGCTGATGTCGACTACAATGAGCTTGCCAACATTGCCAGCAAACCAAGTGAACGGCACGTGTTCATTGTGGACGACTTTGAATCTTTTGAGAAGATCGAAGACAATCTTATTACATTTGTTTGTGAAACTGCCACTTCAAGTAAGTCACAGTCAACATGGATCTATAACCTCACTTATTCTGAAAAATAATTACTTAGTAGACAATTCTATATCCTTTGTGGGATCAAGTCTGTGCATAAATAGATCCTGGGATCCTGAAGAATCACTGTTCCTATTGCGATCATGCTAAATGTGTGCTTGTCAGAAATCCATTTTTAGCCTTGAATATGTAATTTCCTTGTGTGGAAATAAAGTGTTTTAATATATCCCTTTCCCACCACCCCAATGCCTATGACATTTGGTTAAATTAATCTCAGCCTCAAATTGCATATATAGGGCGTTTCTGTGAGATGAAGGTTTTCCCCATTAGTAATCAATTGGTATTTGTTCTGTCAACATCCGTGCTTCAAGAGAGCAATGAAGAAAAATGGTTCCTCAGAAATTCAGTTGGTTCCCATTTGTTTGTTTGGGTTTAGATTTTCAAGTTCTGCTTTTTAACTACAGTGAAGAACCAAAAATTGATTGTTTAAGTCGATTTATTCTTATCACCATCCATTAACACCAATTCTTGGGGAATAGGTTATGGAGGCAATTAATCCTCCATAATTACCAGGAGGCAGTTTATCCTACATAATTGATCAGGGATCTGGACTAGCCACAGACCCCTGATCCTAGACAGGGCTATGCTTTACAAATATAATATTCCCCTCCATTAAACATTATTTTAAAAACAAGAACTCTGGTTAGAGTAAACAAACTTTGTTGGTTTACTATGAAAATTTATGCTGAAGTTTGGAGTGGAGCTGCACTGGTGAAAGTGAGTAGGGGGCTGGAGTGGTTTCTCTTCTTTCTGTTCCAAGTAGACCTGGATGCAGCCATCTGGTACCCTCAGCTCTGAGAGGTCCAGAGCAAAAACTACTGCACGCTTGTTACTGTTACATGGTGTTTGGTAGCCAGTGTGAGGCTTGGAGACTTGGCAGAGAAGAGGGTTGGGGATGGACAAGCTCCTTCTACCTTTGCAGAAATCTAAAATTCCCTGGGAAGGAAGTTCTTTAAATCTATTGAAAAATGTGAAAAATTCCTCCCGTAATTCTATTTTATTATTTTTAAGAGTACTGTAAAAGTCCAACTGGATTGGAGAATGTTAGGGAAATATTTGTTACACTGGTTAATACTATAATTTCTCCTACACATAGGAAATGTACAAGAAATAATGTATAAAATATTAAATTGAGAAGTTATTTTAATAAATGAACAATGTCATTTATTACTTGAAATACGTTCATTGCTACTTTCTGTGCATATATAATTTATACATTGTGTTGGTGAATCATACTTAAAGAACACTGTACATTGCAGGTTGTCCTCTCATTTATTTGGATGGCTACACCTCACCAGGTAAGCATTTATACTTTGGGACTAATTTGTTTCCAGATTTAAGCAATAAAATTATTAAAATGTACTCCATTTAATATTTTCTTTTCTGATGTAAAGGGTTTAAGATGCTTGAAGCATACAACCTGACAGAAAAGAATTTTGCTTCTGTACAAGGAGTATCTTTGGAGTCAGGGTCTTTCCCCAGCTACTCAGCTTACAGGATTCAGAAGAATGCGTTTGTGAATCAGCCTACAGCGTAAGTATGACAACAGGAGGTTCTCCTTTTCTTAAGACCTGCAAAAAGTTCTTGGAATATTTGCTGACTTCCCAGAATCCTGGAACTTTAGAATTGTCGGAAGACTGCTTATGGATGACCCTGATTGGTTTTCTTAAATACAGTTAGGTTAATTGTTTCTGGGTTACATAGTTGTTTGCACACAGAAGACTAAGACTCAGGCCTCGTTATTGCCAGATCCAAGAAGCTCATGCTGGTAACAGATTACTGACCGTTTTGAATTTAAGGCTAGAAAAGCTGTTAAAACAGGAAGGCAACTTAATATTTTGAACATCGCTCCCTGTGGTGCAGAATACTGGATGGAATAAGTGCAGAATGAGAGCATTCTTTTTAGTGTTTCAGACCTCTAGAAAATGAAAGGTAGTTTTTCTTGTCCATGATCAGACACTTGCCATTTAGTTTTTATTGGCTGATGCTCTAGCAATCTGTTGTGTAGCTGTAGATGTTATTTTGCTTCATGAATGTTTGCACCTGAGTATGACAACTGAAATCTGTATTTCTTATTCATTAAAATGAAAACTTTTTATGCTGAAAAATATGTTTGCCAATTTATGGAAAGAAAAGAACAATGAGAAATAAAGGTATTGTAAGCTCAGGACAGGGTCAGGAATGATGTCTGAAATATGAAATGCTCTGAGAAAGCTGATGGAAAATTCAGACTAAAACCAAAGCTAATTTATTTTAAGAGGCAGAGATTGTGTTGTTGTAGTTTGACCACATTGTGAGTCTCAAACTCCTTTAATGGTTAACCATGTTGGCTCGGAGTTCTAGGTTTTTCAGTGAACGTAATACCCAGTGTTTAACTCCTCCAGTCAGCTCACCATATGATTTCTACATTTTAACTTATGACAGCCTATTGTTTTCTCAAGCATCAGAACTTTTGGCTGAAAGGAAAGAAACATAAATACAATTACATAATTTTTTCATAAGCACTAATTAAGGAAGGAGAAAAATGGGCTAGGTGAGAGAGACGAGTTGATGTGGAGAAAATATTTTTAACATAGAATATTATAAAGATAGTTCTTGAACATATAAAACACATCACATCAGCTTACCCAGAGCATATGTTTTAAAAGCAAGATGGCATTAGTGGTGTGGTATTAGGACATGAAAGCTTTGTGTCCTCTATCAAAATTCATGGAGGAATAGCTTCTTTTCTATGAGCTTATTATCTGGTTCTTTTTCTTACCTTCAGGGAGAAAGTGTTATTAAATGTTCTCAGATAGAAAACCATCAATTTCGCTTCAAAGATTCCCCCAGAACAGTGATTGACTAAACTCTGGAGGGACACATGGGACCAATTTTTTGTTTTTTGTTTTGTCTTACAGCTGAGGGCCAAGAAACATTTCCTTTCAATTAATTCACATCCTTTTATCATCACTAAATGTTTGCACATGTATATGGCCTTCACATTTAAAATGGATTTTGTTTTTGGGAACATATGAGCTCTGGGGTTGATTTATTTGATTTCAGGGGAGAAATTTGGAAGTGTAAAAATATTACTGATAGGGAGGGAGAGAGAAATTAAAACCTTAAGCCATTTTATGATCTCATACAGCTGACATTGGAAATTAAGTATATTTAGTAAGATTCATTCTCGTTAAATGATACCCATAGTCATAATGTTTATCATTCTAAAATTATCATATAATTTTATAATACTCTGTGTCTAGAAAAATTAGTTATTAATAGTAGGATAAAAGACTATTTTGTAATTTCCCAGACTTTTGTGACTTTATCAAATTAGAAATAATCGATTATAATTTACATAACTGATCTTTAGTGCTTGTTCTTTTGATGTGCTTCCTAAATTTTTCTCCTTCTAAGGAGAAGTCAGAAGGAGCCAGATTATTATAAACAGCCTCTAATACTACCCATATGAGATTCTGGTGCAAAGATTTAAAAGAGTAGCTGTTCTTGATGTTAAAGCAATCAATCTTTCTTTCTTCCTTTCTTTTTTTCTTTCCTCTCATTTTTCTTTCTTTTGTTTTATACAACAGAGACCTACACCCAAATGGACTCCCTCCTTCATACACGATTATATTATTATTCAGACTTCTCCCAGAAACTCCCAGTGACCCTTTTGCAATTTGGCAAATCACAGACAGAGACTACAAACCACAAGTTGGAGTGATTGCAGATCGTAAGAATTTTTATCTTAAGGCACATGCATACTTAGTTTTGATTATGTTTTTCTTTTCTCTTTTAAAAAACTTTCTGAATATAGACTATATATATATTTATTTGATATATACTTTTATGTTTGAACTTTTCCAAGTATAACACATCAGTAAATATCCTAATTGCATTTTATCATAACTGAAATTATTATATTTTTAAAGAAATCTCTCCAACAAGAATTATTTGCTAATACTTTAAATAAAAAGTATACAATGCATATGATTTAATAACACTTTTATGTTGATTACAGCTTCTAGCAAGACGTTATCATTCTTTAACAAGGATACAAGAGGCGAGGTGCAAACTGTTACATTTGACACAGAAGAAGTAAAGACATTATTTTATGGAAGTTTTCATAAGGTAAAAACATCAGATTATTTGAGTCTTATTTCTAGAAAAAAATATAAAACAAATTTATTATTTATTAAAATGTCATGTTAAATTGTCAGAATTATAACTATGTCTTTTAAAAATAAAATCTTATTTTAGAGAATTTGGTTAATTCAAATAATATTTAAAATAAAAAGAATATACTAATCAAGAGACAACTAGTAACATTTTGATATATTTTTAATGCTTATTTCTTTTTAAAATTTGAATCATATAGTATATATAATATTATCCACCTACTTTTCTGCTTACCATTTGGTTATGAATCTTTATGTCATTTAGTTTGAAAAGCTTAATTTTAGTGGATATTTTAATTGATAATATTTCTTCTGCTTGCTTTTTATTGAAAAGTACAAACATGCCAGTGAAATGCAGAAATTGATATTTCTTCTGCTTGTATTTTATTGAAAAGTACAAACATGCCAGTGAAATGCAGAATAATTATTTTTATCAATCCAAAAGTTATCAATATCTAACAAAATAATTAAGATAAATGTTTATGAGATTAATTTTTATGTGAACACACTTATTCCTTAAAAACACAATTCTCTAGAAAATCTTATTAAAAGTTCTAAGATGCATTCTAGGAATTGTCTGTTCTTGATTATCTTAATCAATTTTTTTATGTCAACATCCAGCAGATAGTGGAAACTTTTTTTTCAGGTTTCTAAAGGACAATTCATTGACAAATAAGAAGCACTTCTTACTTAGAAAATACTGAAGTTAGAAGCATTAGAAAGAAAAAGAACGATCTAGGTTAGGAATGGAGGTTAGGAATACACTTTTTAAAAAAACTTCTATTTTAAGTTCAGGGGTATGTGTGCAAGATGTGCAGGTTTGTTATATGGGTAAACATGTAATGGGGGTTTATCATACAGATTATTTTGTCACCCAGGTATTAAGCCTAGTATCCATTAGTTATTTTTTCTGATCCTCTCCTTCCTTTCACCTGACACCCTCTGATAGGCCGCAGTGTGTGTTGTTCCCCTTTATGTGTAGGAATTGACTTTTTAATAGTATTTCTTCATCCATTGGATTATGTTAACAGGAATACCAGTTGTTGAACAGATGCTTTAAAATTTCTCCAGTGTGGTATGTAGAAAGATTAGCCCTTATACATAAAACACAGATGTTTCCAGTTCAAGCTGATTCTCAAGTGAAAATTGAAGAAATTTCTTCTACCTGAGTAGACTTGGCAGCATTTCTTACTGTTTCTACTCCTGAGGAATCTTGCTTTCTTTCCAGAGTGTTGTTCTTATTCATTAATCAGATTTTTGATAAGGATGGTAAAGGACTCTCCTCACTAAGCTCAAGGAAGCTTCAATGTACATATTAGTGATAACAAAAAAAAAAAAAGGAAAAACAAAAATCCCTGAGTACAATCGTATATCTACTTAAAGGTTTACAGACCTCCATAGTGAAATGCAGTAAAATAAATGCCTCATCAGAAAAGCAAGTTCTAGTTTAGCAAGTGTTATTGGCTTCAACTGATCCTTATCTGATCTTAGATGTTGAATCTGGCAAAGGTCTTATGAACTTTTGTGGCTCAGTGAAACTTACATTTGAGTAACTTGCTAAAAAGGACTATTTTTATTTTTCCTTTCATAAGCACTGAAGATATTGAGAATCTTATCATCTACTAAACCACTGATAACCATTTGGTAACTGTTATTTTAAAATTTCCAACTGTCATGGAATGCTTCATTTTATCTGAAAATTTTAAAAGGCAGTATTTTTTAGAGGTCTGTAGTGATATTAATGATTGCAAATCAAGACAATTTTTTTTGACATTCTCTTCTTTATACCATTTGCCTCCCCAGAAAGGCATTTGCATTCTTGGGTTTTATATAATACCTATTTTTTCTCCTCACAAGCTCTGTCTTTTCTTTCCAAATTCTCTACCTTCTTCTTTGTTTTTTATTTTAATAATCTGTCTTTCTTTTAGTTTCTCCTTTTTTCCCACTGCGCTCTTTTTTCTCCTCCATTCCTTAAACCCGTTCTTTCTTTTTAAGCAGCTTTATTGAGATGTCATATAGAAAAATTGTATATACTTCAGCTGTATAATGAGGTGTTCTGATATACACATACATTGTGAAATGATCTCCACAATCAAGCTAATTAACATATCTATTACCTCTACAGTTACCATTGTGTGTGTGTGTATGTGTTGAACCAGTTTAATCTGAGATCTAGCATCTTGCAAATTGCAAGTATAAAATACCCCCATCCCATTGGCCCACTCTCATCTCATCAATTCAAGTACCACCTTCAATCACTCTCAGCTGTTCACATTTTTTTTACTGAGCCAAGGATTCAAGCACTCTTTCTTCATTTTCCATCTAATTCCTGAATTGAAGTTTTTCAAACTTGGGATGAGAATGAGCAATATTTCAAGAGCAGGAAATTAGTGACAGTGACAGGGAGAGGGAACTTTGGGGAGAGGGATTAACTAAAATAGTTTAATTAAGGAATGACAGTTATCCCTTCCTGGGGATTCTCTTGAAAAGCTTTTTTTGTGTCTCCCTTCTATTGTTGAAAGATGACATGGATTCATATGAGACATTTATAATAAGAAAGAGAACTAGAATGGCAGAGTCTGGGAAGGGAGATGAGTTACAAGAGGGTCCCTATTTTTTTCTACTGGTCTGGGACCAACAACACATCATTTAGGAAATAGATTGGTTACTCTACACACTTGGCACAATGATCTACAGATGAAGGCCCAATCTGAAATGTAACTATGCGTTTGTTTAAACTGCAGTAAAACGCACTGAATACATTATAGCAAAATGTACTTTTAGAATGTGTTTATCTATGGTTAGCATTCAATGACAAGTGTTCCTGGAATAATTTTGTCACAAATTAAAAATTTTGAAATAATTTTTCTGGATACTGTGGTTTTTCACATGCCTTGTCAATGTTTGCATCTGTGGTTGTTCATATACGAGCCAAAAAGTTTTGGTTCTTATTAGATAAAAAATATCCTAGCATGGTGTTCTTCTTGAGTTCAGTATTAGTTGATTGTCCTGGGGCATTTAAACTTTATTTTTAGTAAGGTATGTATTACTTTTATATAAAAGCAATGTGTAATTTATATTTATCACAGATGTAGTAAACTTATGTTTTGGTGGTGATTCCATGTGGGAAAAATATTTAGTTTAAAAATACTTTAGAAATTATTCTTATGCTTATTGACTGAGAGCATTTAAGGGAATTTCTGTTCCTTTTAATTTGCTGCCAGACTTTTCAAAGTCATCATCAAGGGCTTACTTGAGTATTTGTGCTGTGATAAGTAGAAACTCTGAGTATAACTATAAAGACAAGGATTACCCAGGACCATTCTTTACATTGTTGAAATACAAACATTTTATTAATTATCTATACTAATAAAGTTGTTAACATTCTGTGTGTCTTCAGTAGCAAGCAAAAAATAAATCAATATAAACTTCTTTCCTTAAAAGGAAATTGAATCCTGAATTCTATTGATTTCCAGAGTTGAATCCCTATAGAAGACATGTGCTAGTTCTTTACTGTATGAGATATCTATATGGTATGCAGATTATTTCTGCGTGAGATTGGAGAACAACAAATTGAAAGTTGAATTTAGTAAAATTAGTGGAAGACATCTGAAATTTCTTTGTAGTGAATATAATAGTATATACATGATTTATTAACCTCTACTTGGGTAGCTCTTTATAGCTTACAAAGTCATTTCATCTACTACATCCTCTCTGGTCATCTCAGTAAGAGTAGATAGTGGGAAAATAAGAAATTATGCGTGTGTATGTGTTTGTAGGAAACTAAGACCAGAGGTTAAGTGGCTTGTCTAATTTCATATTATTAGCAAATGATTTCATCAACATTGCCAACTGTTCTTGGATTTTTAGAGTAAGACTTTTGATTTAGGATGAGAATAGCTTAAAAAACTTCAAAAAAATCTGATCTAAACTATGCAGAGTCAGCTAATTTTTTATTGTAGAAATTTTATAATGGAAACAAATTATCTTTTTAGGTTCATATTGTAGTGACCTCAAAAAGTGTTAAGATTTACATTGACTGCTATGAAATTATAGAAAAAGACATCAAGGAAGCTGGAAATATAACAACTGATGGTTATGAAGTTCTTGGAAAACTCCTTAAAGGGGAAAGGAAATCAGCCGCAGTGAGTAACACATTTTTATTTTTCTTGGTACCTTGTGTTAAGATGGAAATGGCATTTTTCTAAACAACTCCTTGAGTTTTATTTTATTCTATTTTTCTCAGTGAGTTTTAAGTTGTCAAATTTCTTGGTCAGATCAAAACATTGGAAGAAGTACATTGAGAAAATGTGTCCACAGAACATAATAATGTGCTTTAACTACTTACTAGAAACAAAATAAGATGTCAAGGCACCAGGGAACACCACGTAGTCATCTTGAAACAGGATCAAACTGGAGAACACCACACAGAGTTGCCAGCATACCCAGTGAAATAGAAAATAGTTCCTATTTTGTTCTTCAGCAATAATTGTTAATACAGATTTGTACAATCACGATATTAAGCATTTGGGGACACTAGTTGCTACTTTCACCAGAGCCCACATTTGCTCACAGAGGAGCCATTCGGCTGCATGTATCAAAAGGATCAGTGGAGTAGGGCAGCCAGCTGACCCCATTAGTCACAACTTTCACTGTCTCAGGTTTGAGGCAGGAGCGTGCCAACCCCATTTACAATGCTATCTAGTAGGGAAAATTTAAATCTAAAGTTGTCATCATACCAAGCTAATTAAATTCATATTAAATGTCAATCAAAGCCAGGCACCATTGCTCATGCCTATAATCCCAGCATTTTCAGAGGCCAAGGAAGCAGAATTACTTAAGGCCAGGAGTTCAAGATTAGCCTAGGCAACATAGTGAGACCCTGTCTCTATAAAAAAGAAAAAAAACCAATCAGCTGAGTGTGGTGGCATGTGCCTGTATTCCTAGCAACTTGGGAGGCTGAGGTGGGAAGACTGCTAGAGCCCAGGAATTTGCAGCTGCAGAGAGCTATGATGGCATCACTGCACTCTAGCCTGGGTGACAGACTGAGACCCTGTCTCAATCAATCAATCAATCAATCAATGTCAATCAATAGACCTATTGTCCTAAAAGCAAAGCTAGCCTGTTTGGCTTCTATAGATGTTATTTTAAAAATGGCTTTATTTATTTAATTTAGCTTTCTTCCATGGACAGGATTTTCTTCTAGATTCAAAAGGAAAATTTTTATTCCACAATATAGAAACAATTAGTTCAAATGTAATAGAATTTTGATTAAAATCCAAACCTTCTGTTGAATATTGAATCTGGTATTTAAGTATAACAATTACATCAGGTTTTTAAAAGAATAACATTGTCTAAACAACTTTTTACTTTTTATCAAAAGTAGTTTATTTTTAAACTATAGAAAGATATAAAATATATGCTATCTTGAAATAGTTGAGGATATCAGAAAAGTTATTGGTCAAACCCTTGGTAATAATTTCTAAAAAGAAGAGCATCAATTGTAGAGTAAGTGAAGAATTGTTTCCTTAATTTACTTTAATGTTACTTTTCTATAAGGGTGGACTCTTAAAGCTTGAGTTAGGCTGAGTGTGGTGGTTCATGCCTGTAATCCCAGCACTTTGGGAGGCTGAGGTGGGTGGATCATTTGAGGTCAGGAGTTTGAGACCAGCTTGGCCAACATAGTAAGACCCCGTCTCCACTAAAAAAACAAAAATTAGCTGGGTGTGGTAGTGGGCGCCTGTAATGCCAGCTAATTGGGAGGCTGAGGCAGGAGAATCTCTTGAACCCAGGAGGCAGAGGTTGCAGTGAGCCAAGATCACACCACTATACTCCAGCCTGGGCAACAGTGAGACTCCATCTCAAAACAAAACAAAACAAAAAACAAAAAACAAATTTGATTTAAATGTGTGTAGGCTTCAAATTCATTTAATTATAGAAATTAATATTCTCTTAAAAAATAACACAAGGCTGGGCACCATGGCTCACGCCTGTAGTCCTAGCACTTTGGGTGAATCACTTGAGTCCGGGAGTTCAAAACCAGCCTGGCCAACAGGGTAAAACCCCGCCTCTATTACAAAATACAAAAAAATTAGCTGGGCATGGTGGTACACGCCTATAATCCCAGCTACTCAGGAGACTGAGGCACGAAAAGCATTTGAACCTGGGAGGCAGATGTTGCAGTGAGCCAAGATCCCACCACTGTACTCCAACCTGGGCAACAGAGTGGGACTCTGTCTCAAAAAAAAAAAAAAAAAGAAAATACCTAACAAACAAGTGGAACAAAACTCACTCAAACATTGCGTTTCGGCCAAAGAGGTGAATCAAGAGTGGGAATCTCACATACACCTTTCACTGTTCTATCTCTTTCTCGTAGGCATATGTTCAAACATTGCATTTTGGCCAAAGAAGTGAATCAGGAGTGGGAATCTCATGTACATGTTTCACTTTTCTATCTCTTTCTCGTAGGCATATGTTTTCATGTTCTTTCCTCATGAAATAAGGATCACATTGCTCTCAATGGCTCACACCCTTGAGAGAGTCTGTGTGAGAAGTTGGCAATGTTGAAATGTGGAAGTGCCAATATAAAATGTTTTTCATGCATCTTTAGCTGATGTTGCTGTTGGTTGTTTGCAGTTCCAAATCCAGAGTTTTGACATTGTCTGCAGTCCAGTGTGGACCAGTAGAGACAGATGCTGTGATATTCCCTCTAGGGTAAGTAAAACAGAATTGAATTCTGCCATGGCTTTAACAGTCCCCCAGGAATAAACCCTTGTGCCTGGGAGAGGAAGTAGCACTCCACAGTTGCATCTTCAGGATGGAGCTAAAAGACACGCAACGTGTGGGTGCTCACCAGCTACTACAGAAAAGCCAGTGCCTGTGTGATCCCTCCCTCACAAGCTGGTAATACACAGATTGTATCTGGAAATTCTCCCTAACCGAAAAGTCCTGCTGAGTTAATGTGTTTGATAAGCCCACTTACTGTAAAGCCCTCTTATTGCTTGTAAAATATCAGCATTTTATAAAACAAGCCAGCACCTTTCTGGATGACTAAGGTTTTTTAGATGGTGGAAATAACCATAGTATTTCTTTTTGAGATGATGACTTTTCTTTAATAGTATCTATGTAGGTGGTAATAGTTACAAAGTTGAATGTTGGTGATGGATTTGAAGCTTTTGGCCAGCAAAGACCCACATACATCCACAGGAAGAGTGTGCATTATTTATTCAGCAAATATTTATTGAGTACCTATTATAAGCTAGGCACCAATCTGTGTGCTTGTGTTAAGCCAGTAAAAAGTGAGTATTCCAGTGAAAGGCACTGGGAGAGAAAGAATTAATAAGGACATATATACTATACTATTGAGTGAAAGTCCTAGGGTGCATAACAAATCAGGGCAAAGGGACAGACAGTGATGGTAGGTAGTAGCAGCCCTCAGTGATAAGGGGAGATTTAAGCGGAGACCTGAATGAAGTGAGGGACAAAACAATGTGGATAATGGAGAAAGAGGAAAGAATTTTGGATTTTTTTCCAAATGGGAATTGATATTTGAGATACACAACAAGTCTCTAACACTGGATAAGAGGAAATTGGATTAAATTACCAGAGATCTCAGTGGTCTTGTAAACATTTCTTTGTCAGTGAGGTGTCCTAACATAATGCATAAAATAAAGACATAAAGGAGCACAGCAAGTTTCAACATAAGACTATTCATAATGATAATTAAAATTATTTCTTTAAGTTGGGAAACAGACTTCCTTGTGCATGTAAGTGGGGGTGGGGATGGGAAGTCATTTTTTTCCTCTAAATTTAAAGGTAAATATTCTTTTCAAAATTTCAGAGAGATGAGGCAAAATGCCCTGCTTTTCCAAATTCTTGCACATGTACACAGGACAGCGTTGGACCTCCAGGACCTCCAGGCCCTGCAGTAAGGAAATTGAAATAGTTCCTCTGGTTTTTCCTTTGAAATCTTTAGAGTGATTATCTATTTGCCAGTATGGAGTCAATAAAATGCTTCAATTCATCCAGGTTTTCTAGGATAGAGCAAGCTAAATTGCAGACCATCTTTTTAGTATATTTGGACATCTGAAATGGAGTAAATCGGGAAGAATATTTGATTCTGGCATTTGACATATTTCTTCAGCCATGCAAGAATTATAATATTGGCTAGTCTTCAGGAGCTTTTTTCTTAAAGATATGAACCTGGATTTCCATCTGTAATTACATGACTGAAAATTCCTTACGTCTCCTGAAAGCTTCTTATATGTTTGGTATAAAGCCATAGCTGAGAGGCTGACCCAAGAACAGCTTGTTGAGAACCTAGAACATGTGCACCTTATGTAGCAGACATATCATGAGAATAACATATAGAGAGGGTAATTTACACATGTGATATCATAAACTTTGGGTTTGAAATAACTTGAGTGAGAAGACTATGACCAGATTTATTCATTGGTTGGGAGGGAAGGCCAAGAAAGTGCAAGACAAAACATTGAAGATTGCAGTGATAGAGTTCATTGATCAATGTGAAACCCCTTGATTTAGTCGATCCAGTATCTGATCTGGGCCAGTTTTGAGGATAGCTCTAATCTCCCTTGGCTTCTTTTAAGAAAATATGTAATTAACATAGGAAGAGCTCAGGGATTCACAGAACATGAAAATTTACTATTCTTGGGTCATAGCAAATAATGTAGACTGATTTTAGGTTAATTACAAGCCAGCTCCTCATATATAGAATCAAAATGTCACTGGGATTACCATTCTTTTTTCTAGTAACAGTGATTTATATTTATAATCATGAAATTATATCCTGGATGTGATTAGATGATTTTGAGATGTTGGGATTTTTTCTCCTGTAGTTGTGAAGTAACATGCTTGGATGTCACTGTGATATTTATTTCCTCTTTGTTCAGTTGTTTCTGAATTCCTGTTAAGTACATGTTCTAATATTCTGAGCAATTTAAGATACTCTTCTTTTTGCCCATCATTTTCCCCGAGGAATGTAATTCACATAAATCCAAAGCTCATTTTTCTCTTTATTGTATACAAGTAGTATATTTGCTTTTCCCAATAAACCTCAAATTTTCAAATGAAAATTTGAAATTTGAAATATAATTAAAAAAAGACACTCAGAATGTACAAAGTTTTGAAATTCTCTTGCCTCGCATATTTGTATGACATGAAATATTTGCTTCAATATTTTGCAAGCAGCTGTAGAATAATAATTGTCTGGGAATTGCACTTTTTCTTGAAGCACTTTTTGTATATCAACTTCTTCCTACTTTCCTGTGTTCACACTACTATGTGCTCTATGTATTTTAGGGAGGGCCTGGTGCTAAAGGTCCCAGAGGTGAAAGAGGTATCAGTGGGGCAATTGTAAGTATATTTTAGAGTGCATTTAAATTTTTATCTATATGTTGAAATCTGGTTGTTCAAATTTTCACAAAGGGGGTATGTGATCTTGAGCAAGTCAGCTCAGGTTTAGTGTGCCTCAGGTAATATAATTACCTCTGTCTTATCTCTGGATGTCATAATGATGGATTAGACTAGCCAGAGAAAGAAATGCGTAGGATGCATGTCACAGCTGTAACCATTACACATGGGGAAGCTGCAGAAGATCTTTAAGGCCTTGGCCAGAACATGGGGAAGCAGAGGGGGTACCCACACCCCACAGGGAGCGGAGACCCGCTAGAGAGCTGGAGCCTGTTGGGAGCACTTCTGCTGCATTTTTCACCAGTCTCAGAAAAAAATGCTGAGTGGCTGTGTATGTGCTCACAAGGGGTCACCTGCCCCTTCTGCCAGCTCCACACTGGTTTTCTGTAAGACAACTCAAGCTTCTCAGGGGAATATTTTATGAAGATAATGTGTAGTTTTTGGTCATAATATAATTAATGATAAAATAACCCCATTAGGAAAGGGCAAGATTAGGATGCTAACCCAGGCCTGATGCCAAGGTTGTGCCTTTTCCATCTAGACAGATTGCAAAAGAGCTCCAGCACAGGGCACCTCATCCATGGGCATCTTTTCTTTCCTTGCTTGATTTATATATCCTTTAGACCCAGAAATAAGCTGAAGTCTAAGAGAAATGAGGACTAGCTTAAAATAAATCAAATCCAGTGAAACTTAAGCATTTAATCTCATATAAATCTATGAAAATTAATATATGAATGTATTATATGCAATGTATTTTATTAAAAAAATCTATTTCTAATAGGACTTTTATGGAAATGTAAGTGCTCTTATAAATTTATTGTACTTTTCAATAGTGAAGGGAAGAAAGAAATTACATTAATAAACATATTCATAGATGTAGATTTCTAAAATGTTTACAAAGATTATATGATTGATGTGTTAGAATTATGATGACAAGTGTCTGACTAAATCTCAGCACTGAAAAGGTATTACATTACTTTGTGGTTGTCTCTCTCGTGTATTTTAGGGGCCCCCTGGTCCTCGTGGAGACATAGGTCCTCCAGGCCCCCAGGGTCCTCCAGGCCCTCAGGGACCCAATGGACTCTCTATTCCAGGAGAGCAAGTAAGCACAAAGCCTTTCTGTATTAAATGAGAATGGTGGATAAACATTTAGTAAAATGAATCTTTTCTACATTTTGCCAAATCAAATGTTTTCTCAGATAATTCAACGAGGTTAGTCACCGAGATAACAGTCTCTATGATGACTGTTATTTTAGATATGTAAATAGACTATGTAATAATATAAAACTGTGTAGAAAAAATTACTGCTACTTATTTGACTTTATTAAACATTTTCTTATAAGTAAAGTAGATATGCCCTATGTTAAACTGTATTCTTTTAAGGTAGGTATAATATCCCATAATTATATAAAATTACCCCATAACATTATAAGTAGAAATTATAACACAGCATTTGTGGTTTAAAAAGTGAGCATTAATTCAAAAAAGGTTATTCATCTCCTTTCAAAAATACCCTTCTGCGCTCATTCTGAACGCTTACACTGGATTTATGAAGTGATGAAGATTTCATAAGTGACTCATGTCTTCCTTTTTTGCTTAATCTCTGTGAAACGCCTGAGAACTGTTTTCCCATTGCTCACTCTAGGGTCGCCAAGGGATGAAAGGTGATGCTGGAGAGCCAGGGCTTCCAGGCCGAACAGTGAGTTGGTCTTTAAGTTGCCTTTTCTTCCCCCTGTCATGTGCTATTTGAAAATTTCCTTTTGTAGTGCCTCAAAAGGTAAACCCAGGTTAAGTAGCAAAGCAGAAGCCTGGATATGTGTGTCACCTCATTTCCATTTCATACCCTGGTCTTAGCCTTCAAGTTGGTGCTATTCAATTCAGGTATCTGCTCGTTGACTGAGCATCTACTGTATGCTTGGCAGTGTGCTTGGCTCTGTTCTCCTGTTTCTATTCAGAGTCTCTGGAATTAAAAAAAAAAAAAAACATTTGGAAAATAACAAAGATTCTCTCCCACACAGGAAGTATATTATAATGTTTCACTTGTTTGTTTCTTTCTGTGCAGGGAACCCCAGGATTACCTGGCCCACCAGGACCAATGGGACCTCCGGGAGACAGAGTAAGTTTTCTTGAGCAGGCTATAATAATGTTGGAAATGATTTCACATGGTTGCCTATTAATTAAGAACCCTTCAAAATCCAGTTTGCAAGGCTGGTAATGTATCTTGTGGAAAGCTGCAAAGCTGCAAAGCTAATGTCAGTGGACCATCCAACATCAGATCAATCTCAAGGTCTGAAATAAAATGGTGGGACTCTAGGGGAGTCTTTGAAACTTTAATTTTCAGAAAATTTCTTACTGTATCATATTCATAAAAAGAAGTCCAGAAAAGGAATTTTAGCTGATTAAAAAGAGATTCAAGAATCTCAGCAAATTGTTTTAAATCTTAAAATTAAAATCTTAGTTGTGAGGCAGCTTTTCTGTAACCATGAGGGTAGCCTTGACTCCCATAGCACTTTCTACAAACTCAAGACATCCTGTCTACACCTTTAGAACTCAAATACCACTTCTAGGCCTTGATGGTGGTGTAGACAGCTGGTATTTAGTAGGGAATTTGCCTATTGGTAGTAGCTTTCAGATTTGGTCTTGACTTAGCATGAAAGCAATACAGGAAACCCAGTCTTCTCTAGGATAAGTTAATGAGAAGCATGGTGAACATGACCTCTATGTTCTGTTCATCAATAATGTGAAATATTTGGTTCCATAGGAGACCACAAATGCTTTAATAAAAAGAACCCAGAAATTTTAAGAGTTTTTCAAAACAAAGGAACTAATGACTTTTCAGCATCTTATGGTTCCAATAATAGTCTGAGAGTAGTTTGTATTTTGATTAATCAATCAAGTTAAAATATATGACTAGCAGCAGGATCTGAGGAAGCCAGTACTATAACAGCTGTCACTAAACATGAATCTATCAACCTTAACACCTCCAAGACACCATTGGGCAGAGAGGTAGGCCATTCAGAGGGAGCAAAGATTTGCCCTAAGATAATAGAAAATGGTAGATGATATGCCAGTGAACTTTATTTGTTCCCATGCCTCCTTTTGAGTTTGGGGGAGAGATAAGAGAGAGGTCAAAGAGAAAACTGTATTTTCTGGGATATGGGATGTGGAGGTAGTTCTGACATATACATCTTCTGACTCTTTTGAGACTGGCACTTTAGGTTTTCTTTTTTTTTGAATTCTTATTTTACAATAAAGGACAACAGTGAGAGTACAAGGGTGACAAGTCAGTCTTCTTTATTAGAAAATAAACCCCAGAATATTGCAGTTGAGAAGTGGCAATGGGCTGACTTGCTTGCTGCTGCTACGACTGAAACCTTGTTTCCATCACATCCACCCCAATGTGGGCTTCATGCAGACACATGGCGGGTTCCCTAGCACACTTCCCAGCAGGACTATCTTTCTGGACTGGCGCTCAGACAGCCATCACCATCAGGCAGCATAACTGCATCCCTGAAAAGTAAGGGACTGGAAGGGACTGTGCTTTTCCATTCTCAAATTCTAATCTGTGTCCAGCTTTGTGGTGAGGCCACCCTGGGATGAGGGCAAGAGAACTTTTCAGGAAACTGTTCTCTCTTTTCCTTCACAGGCTGTGTACCTACCTACTGCTTAGTAAACTACCACTAATGCAAAAAGGAGGGTGCATAGCTGGTGGGGTATCAACAATTTTAGAACGTTAGAGAGACTTTGAGTATGGGAATCTCAGCTGAAACAAAACAAAACAAAACTTGAACTCAGTAGTGGAAGTGAAGAGAAGGAAGCACGAGAGATCAAGGTCAAGAGTTGTGGTGAGGAATGGAGACTGGTTAGCAGGATCAAATAGGGAGAAACAAGATACAGAGATTGTCTTCAGCACAGTTGATTTTTGAAATGAGGCACAGTGCTGGGGGCTATTAGAAAGTAAAAAAAGAACCACATATACGGTATCTGTACATGTGTATCTATGAAAATGGCCATCAGTCTTCTCAGCCACCCTCGCTTGGGTAGAAGTGGAAATAACTGCTGCGGCTTGCAGCAAAAAATGAAGAATAAAATAAAATTGTGACACAAAGTTCTGCAGATGGCATAGTGGGTAGCCTTTTTGAGTACTTCATGACAAATCTTCTTCGCTCCAATTTACGAATGTATTTCCTCTAAAAGGAAATGGTTGATCAGAAAGTTCTTAGACTGACTAAAGGAGGATTAATTATTTAGAAATATGATATTTACCATAAAAATGAAAAAGAACATCCTATATAGTAGTTGGAGAAACTTGGGTGGAAGAAATTTTATTCAAATTGTCCAAGCAATATTATAGAGAATTTTTTTCTTAAGTGGCCCTTAGAAGTGATATTGGTGTTACATCAGATAGGCTTAGGATCTGTTTTTTGTTAATCAGGCCTAGATCTTCCAGAAAACAGTCTGAAATCTTATCCCTAAAAGTTTCTGAAAAAAGGTTTTTTTGGGGGAAGTGGAATATTTCCAACAAATGTAAGAAGAATAATTTAAACTTCCATTGTAAAGTCAATGTACTAATAAAAAGTATGGATAGTTAATTCAGGAAGAGATCCAAATGGTCAACTTTTGTGAAAATCCAAGAATATGGATGAAATGATTACTTTCATTCTCTGCAGAAAATAAGACAAAAATCTCTGACAGAGGAATGCAACAACTCTAAAAAATGACCTGACTCAGAAATCCTCGGCTGGATTTCAGAGATCTGCTGTTGAGAGTGAATGCTAACTGGGTAGCAGGATGACTCATTCCAGGCAGAGGTCATTTGGCACTGTACAGAGAGAAAAAATAACATATAAATGCGGGCGCACGAGCCAGAGATCAAGCCTGTGGGGAGATGTGTTCTGTTCCTGCCTAGTAAACTGATGCTGAGGCAGTTCTGGCCTTTGTGTGTACTGAAGAGAGACAGAGCACTACAAAAATTAACTGCTTATTATCAGGATTGAAGATTTCCTCTCTTCTGAGTGGAGGGCAGTTAAGAAAGCTTTGCCTCTGTTTTTTTTGAAATAGGGTCCCACTCTGTCACCCAGGCTGGAGTGCAGTGGTGCGATCACGGCTCACTGCAGCCCTGACCTCTCGGGCTCAAGTGATCCTTCCACCTCAGCCTCCCAAGTAGCTGGGACCACAGGTGTGTGCCACCATGCTTGGCTATTTTTTTTCTTTCACTTTTTTTAGTGACAGGGTCTTCTTATGTTGCCCAGGCTGGTCTTGAACTCCTGGGCTTAAGCAATCCTCCTGCCTTGGCCTCCCAAAGTGCTGGGATTGCAGGCATGAGCCATTGCACCCAGCTCAGCTTTGCCTCCTTTGGGAGAGGAAGAAAGAAATTCACCAGGAGTGGAGACATAAATAGTCCTGCTCTAACTGTCTGACAGTTGCTCAGGAAATGAGGAAGGGAGTTTTCTAATTAGGTGGTCAGGATTTTCCATATAGATTTCTCTATGTCTGTATGTATGGCAGGGTATGAAGACTTGAGAGCATGTGTTAAAATAATTTTATTATTTATGTTTAATGTATATTCTTAGATAAGGGGGAATTTAAATGTGTAGTAAACTTTCATGTTAAGTATTTACTACAGAGCTTAATATTTGCATATTTGGTAAAGGAATGTTTTATAAAATTTGATGATTCCATCTGAAGGAAATTTTAGGCTTTAGAACATGATGTATTGACCAGTACATATTATAAATATTCTATTAAATATATGGTTAAAATATCTGGAAGCTGTGGTAAAAGCAATAGGGAGAAATTCTTATTGTTTTGTTGGGGCTAAAGGGTGCTGATATGATGGAAGAGAATGAAGGCACGGAGAATGCACCAAAGGGAAAAGTGAATTTCTAAGCTGAGAGTCCAATTCCCAGCAGACAAAGGAAGACTCTGGCACCATAGTATCATCTTTTATGATACCACTTGCTTTTCTCAGTAACTTTCTTTTCCTCTCACCTGCCTCCTTCCTGGGCCAGCCTGTGGACATTGACTTTTCCATAGAATGGGTAAATCTTCCTTTAGACTTCTTTATGCTATTACAAAAACAAAAAATAATATCTTCATGAAGGGAATCTGCCTTCCTGGGATAAGATTAGTTTGGCTCTTAAAATTGTTTTATTTATAACTATACAAGTGAATGTGCATAGAAATTAATTATTCAGTAAAAGGCATAAGTTAAACTGAAAAGATTTATTTTTTTTTATTTTTTATTTTTTTGCTGTTTGTCTTCTTATTGAAAGCTTACCTCCCAAACAGCATGTTGGGCTAAATCCTTCTCTTCAGCCTTCAGCTTTAGCAACCTGTTTAGCATCTTTTCTTTTCACTTGCTCATGACCTCCCTAACTGTAGTTACTTTCATTTTTACAATAGGGCTTCACTGGAAAAGACGGTGCAATGGGACCCAGGGGCCCACCAGGGCCGCCGGTAAGAACTAAATGTGTCTCATTTTTGTGCCCTTCACTCCCACCCTCTCACCTCATTTTGCTAGTAACCTGCCTTTGAAGCACGTTCCATCTGTGCTGTGGAGTATATCATTGAGGGAACTGTGTTTTTGTTTATCTACATCAAAATGTGCTAGGGAAAACAGATGGGTTAAAATATGGAATCTTTCTGTTTAATCAAGTTACACTTGAGAAAAAGAAAAAGAAATCCCTAACTAACTGGCTACCAGCTGCTTGGTGCCTCAGTTTCTTCATCCCTACATTAAGTGGTTGGGTTTTATAACCTCAGTAGTTCGGTTATTTCCTGTCACAGAATTTTAAGAATCTGTGCCTATAACATTTAAATTTCAAGAACTTTATTATTGAACAGCCATCAGTTGTTCTGAGGAAGTCAGTTTTGTCTACAACTAAAAGGGTCTTCAACTTAAGATATTGGGAAAAATACTGAAACTAATGATTTTGAAACTGGCATCTATATACTTGCATCCAGGTGAGATCCCAGTAAAATTGTTTGAGGTGATGGATAGCCTCCATGTCTGTGTGGCAGGATATGAAGACTAAAGAGCATATGTTAAAATAATTTTATTATTTATGTTTAAAATATAGATCTTTAGGTAATGGGGGATTTAAATGCACAGCAAACTTTCATGTTAAGTATTTACTATAGAGATTAACATTTGCATAATTAATGGAGTAAAGGATTGCTTCACAAAATCTGAACATTCCATTTTAAGAAAATTTTAGGCTTTAGAACATGACATATTGGCCAGTACATATTATAAACATTCTATTAAATATAGGGCCAAAATGTCTGGAAGCTGTGGTAAAAGCAACAGGGAGAAAATCTTATGATTTTGGTGGGGTTAAGGGTGCTGACATGATGGAAGGGAATGAAAGTGTGGAGAATGCTCCAAAGGGAAAAATGAATTTCTAAGTGAGAGTGCAATTCCCAGCAGACAAGGGAAGACTCTGCCACCATGGTGCCCAACTTAGCACAAAACTGGCCACCTTCTTAATTCTTCTCCAGCCTAAATTTTCAACCTCTGTGTTTTGAAGGATTGTCTGGTCTTGTAGTAGGAAACTTAAAGAAAAAGGGAATTGCTTTCTGCACATCCACTTTGTAACCAATTTACTAGGATCATAGTCTTAAATTGTGAAACTGATTGTATACATGTGCATGTATTTTTCAACTGGTCTCAAAATATATTTTAAAACTATATAGTCCATAAGGATTGCACTGTAGTTGTCAAGAGTTTTTTATTTCATGTTATCTTAAAATTTTGTTTTAGTTTTCCTGAATGTGTAATTATGAGTTGTTTCATTTAAACGCGTTTAAAACAGACTGTATTCATTTACTTTAGATGGGATTTTCCCTTTGTCATAACAGTCCCCTTCCCTCTCCATGTGTTGTAGGGAAGCCCAGGCTCCCCGGGAGTCACAGGACCAAGTGGGAAGCCAGGAAAACCTGGAGATCATGGCAGACCAGTAAGCGGACAGCTTGCATGTCTACTGACAGTCGTTTCACTGTGGAAATAAATAATGAGAACTGCAAGGCTTTGTTATATTTAGGTTATCTCTGCTGTAATGTGTTTGAAGCATTTGTTGAAACCACGTTAAACTCATGGATTTGACTTGGTACTAGTTCTAAATATTTCTCTCTGGGTTGTTATAATATTCTGGGATGAAAATTGTGGTTACTGGGTTTTTTTAAAAGGAGAATGGGATTATGAGCCAAGACACATATTTCTGCGCTGTATAAACACTCAGAGCTGGGTCAGCAAAATGATTCTTTTTACTTAGGAGTGGTATGCTGCTTAAGATGGAAAAATACATGACGATGGTGCACAGCGCCTCCATCCCTAGCTTGCTAATGTTAACCCTTTTGTGGCATTATCCAGCTTTCTATTTGTTCTTTTGTATCTAGTTGAGGAGGCTAGAACATCAGAACCAGAATTAAAATTATTTATTAACTTTAATTTATCATTTTACTTTTTTAATACTGTCCTGCCCCAATTTATACCCCATTTAACTTTCTCTTACGCAGATATTTTGGTTAAAATAATAGTTGAGATAGTAGTACACATATTTAGTATTTCCAAATTAGTATCTCCAAAACTGAATTTGAAGTTTCTAAAATATACACAAATATTTGTAATGACTGTTGGGCTTCATATTTTTTACAAGCTTTTCCTTTTTTGTATTTATGAAGTGTGAATTTATTTAAGCAATTTTTTTTGTCCAAATAGCATCCTGAAATATAAAAATTTATCTTAAAGACAATTAAGTTCAACTATTAGCAGTGACAAAAATTTATCAGGGCTCTTCTCTGGACAGAATTTCTCCTTTTTAAAGCATTGTTCAAATTATACAAACCCAAGTTTAAAAAAAAGTAATTTCAGACAGACTTAGAATTGGACATTTATGTGATATGGCTTGCCTTGTATGATTCATAAAATTAAGCAAGCAACAGAAAGATAGAAGGACTCCTGATATATTAGGTTAAAAAGAATGACAAAAACCGCAATTACGTTTGCACCAACCTAAATACTTTAAAAACTGTGTGTACCCTAGCATGTGACTTTATTACTCTCTTTTCCTCAATGGATCATGGTAGAAACTTTGCAAGTGCAATTATAAGTATATGAAACTTTTCTACCCATTCAGCATTTCATTTTATTTTACTATGACCTCAATAGTGTCTTATATAAGAATATTACTCATATAATTGATGGCTGTAGCTAGAAGCCTAAAAGAAATGTCTACAGCTATTACTTGAAATATGATCTCTAAATATCAGCAATAGAGATGATTTCTACAAATCATGAACAATAGGACAATCTCAGAGTGCCAATAAATTAAAAAAAATCAGAACAATCTCAAAATAGCAGTAAATGTAAAAAATCCTGCATTTGCAAAATGCTCCAAATATAATATTAGTGTTTCCACAAAAATCTAATACTTTTTGGCAAAGAAATAGACAACTCCAGTTTTTCCTATGATAATTATAATTTGGTATACATTTATTTAGACCCCAGCACTTCCCCTTTTCTCCTTCATTTTCCTTGTCCTTCAAAAGTAGCAAATTTCCTCTCTTTTTCTTCCCTATTTTATCTTACCTTCCTCTAATTAATGAAACCAAACATAGCATATAGGTATGTACAGGTCTTAGCAGAGAGCTTGGCTTAATCATTGTTAGCTTATGTCATTAGCTATTATAATCAGTTGGTATCTTCTTGCTAACTTATAATACCTGATATTCTATAGGAGATGTTTCCATGAGATATTCATAGAATACTTCATTAGTAAACATATATTTGTTTAGTGCCTACAATATGCTAGCCAGTGTTCTAGGGTCAGGTGATATAACAGCAAACAAGACAAAATTCTTGCCTTCATAGACATTCTGGGGGGTATATAGACAAAGCCATATAAATATAGGTTCCCGTGATAATGAGTGTTATGAAGAAGCAAGAAACAGAGTAAGGGGTTAGAGAATGATTGTGCTGGTGGGAAGGCAGCTATTTTGGATACAGTCATCTAGGAACCTCTCTGACGAGGTGACATTGGGATGAAATGAGGGAGAAAGCTATTTGATCTATGGAAAGAGGGTTCCAGGCAGAGGAAACAGCATGAATGAAAGCCTTGGCTGAGGAATGAGTCTGACATGTGAAAGGAACATCCAACAGGTCTGGGTACCAAAGCGAAGGGAGTTAAATGGAGAGGGATAAAATATGAGGTCAGATAGCTAGGCATAGATGATCATATGGACCATGTAGCCCATGATAAGGAATTATTATTTTCCTCTAAATCTGATGTGAATGGGATGGGAGGCTCTTGGAGCCAAAGGAGTGACATGATCTAATTTTTCTTTAAAAAAATATCATTCTGGTTTTTGTGTGGAGAATAGACTATAATGTAGCAAAATGGGGAAAAGGGAGAGCAGTTAGGAGGGTATTGGAGTAGTTTCAGGCAAGAATCTTGGTTTGGACTGCAGTGGTTTCCATGGGGATGGTGAGAAGTGGTTTGGTATGGGACATTACCTGATTTGTCAATGATTTAGATGTTCCTTCGGTGATAGCAGTTGGCAGCCTGGAAATATATAACTGAAAGACAAAAACTTGTTGCACTCTAAGGAAAAATTTTCCAATATCTCTTATGGTGAGAGGCTTATGACAGTGTAGGGACAAATATTCTATGCTTGTATTTAGATGTAGGATCAGATTGAGTTATTTAACAAGAGAAAAACCCAGTTTCTTTTTTTTATTGTAGAATTTTTTTATTATTATACTTTAAGTTCTAGGGTACATGTGCAGAATGTGCAGGTTTGTTACATAGGTATACACGTGCCATGGTGGTTTGCTGCACCCATCAACCCATCACCTACATTAGGTATGTCTCCTAATGTTATCCCTCCCCTAGCCCCTGACCCCCCGACAGGCCTGTGTGATGTTTCCCTCCCTGTGTCCATTTGTTCTCATTGTTCAACTACCACTTATGAGTGAGAACATGCAGTGTTTGGTTTTCTGTTCTTGTGATAGTTTGCCGAGAATGATGGTTTCCAGCTTCAACCCAGTTTGTTTTATCTCAAATGTACAAAGAATCACTGGATGAAGTTAAGGGATATATATTGAGCTAAGGAGCTGACAACAGCCTGCTGGTTCTTAGTGAGACTGAATGGAGACTAATCTCATGGACATTCCACAATAACCAGCTGAGATAACCAACCATGATGATATGAAGCAAAGTATGGCGGTACAAGGGCAATCTTCATATGTATTTTAGTTCCATATGTATCATGAATTGCATTGTAAAAAGTGTGCATGGTCCATAACTTTTACAATTGTGACCACAAAATTCATATCTGTGCACTGTTTTGGAGGACATGTGCTTCAGAGAGAGAGAGAGAAAGAGAGAGAGAGAAAGAGAGAGATTAGATTCCTTTTTATAGAAAAGCAGAATGTGAGTAACATGGATATAAATGTGATGTGTCATTTTGCTAATGCTTTAGAAAACAGAACTTGTTCTCTTTCATCATTATGTCTAGTCATGCATCATTTTAGAGTATGTTTGTCAGTTTCTAATGTATGTAATTCATATTTTTCAGGGTCCATCTGGGTTGAAAGGAGAAAAAGGTGATAGGGTATGTATTTTTTAAAAATCTTACGTTTATTTTGTGTGTTAAACATTGAAGTCTAAAACTATAGAACTAATATGCTAATCATTCTCATTAATTCAACAAGGGAGACATTGCTTCCCAGAACATGATGCGAGCAGTTGCAAGACAAGTCTGTGAACAATTGATAAGTGGTAAAATTTGTTTTCTTTTTACTGTATGAATTGTTTTAAAATTAATTGCAGGAAAATGCAGAGTTTGAGTCATAAAGTTTCTAAGAGATAGATTTCTCTTTCATTTTGATAAGCTCTTGTTCTTATACATTGTCAGTTTTGCATCTGATTAGATAAAGTTAATGATATTTTAAAGATTGTCACTAAGATAAAATAATAACCCAAGGTAAAATAATAGCAGCAAACTTAAGTACTAAGACATTAGATATTTTAAGTTATGATCTTTAAGTCATTTTATGACCTTAAGGAAGGGGGCCCACCAAGATGAATTTGATCAGTGAAAGTTGATTTTGGTAGGAAACTCTCACTTGCCTCTCTGTTTTTCACAGGCTCTTCTTATTCCATAAGGCCCGTTAAGTAATGAAGCTCAGTACCTGCAGACTGGTGTGGGCCTTAAACCCATAACTCGCTCTTTGAGAAGTCTTAATCAATGTTTTCCAAAGTGTGTTACTGAGGAACACCTGCCTTAGAATCACTTATGTTGCTTGTTAGAAGTGAGAGTTCCTGCACCATGCCCTAAGCTTAGTGAATCATTGTCTTTGGAGATAAGGCCCAGAAATACAGATTTTTCAAGGTGTCCCACAGGCAATTCCAGTTTGCACTGAAACCTGATTATCATTGCCTTAGTTATACAAAAAATTGTAGAATTATCTAATTATAAAAAAGGTTTTCTTTTGAGTGATGTCACCTGGTAAATCTCAAGACTATTTCAGAGCCATATTAAACTTTAACAACTCTTTTGTATTTGTAGTAATGTTTGTGGCTTATAGGTCAGCATTTTGTGGAAACAGTTATTTATCAGGGACCATTTTGTCCTGGATGATTAGACTGTCTTAATTTTATTTTTAGGATTCTAATTAGATTGTTTCCTAGAGGGGGTGCAGAATGGAGATGGATTTCACTAGACACTAAGAGAAAACAGTTTCACTCTCTCATCCCTCCTTTATTGCGTTTCTTACTAACAAGCCTTATTTCTGTTTGTAGGTCAGATGAACAGATTCAATCAGATGCTGAATCAGATTCCAAATGATTACCAGTCCAGTCGCAACCAGCCAGGCCCGCCGGGTCCACCGGGACCTCCTGGCAGCGCAGGAGCCAGAGGAGAACCTGGACCCGGGGGGCGGCCAGGCTTCCCGGGCACACCAGGGATGCAGGGACCCCCTGGGGAACGAGGTAGGCATTTCTAGCTTCTGTATTGAGATAAAGGAAGGAATTTGCAAATGTAGGAGTTGGGACAGGTTGAAGGCATCTGGAAGGTGACCTAGGCAAACTGCTTTCACTAGTCTTGTTTGGACAGCCTCAGAAGAGCTGTTAGGCAACTCATAGGCCATAGAGATCCATGTCTTAGAAAAATGGCATGTTTTTATCAGATCTCAGTAAAGATAATGCTATTTTCTGACTTTTGTTGTTAATGGGAAAAACTCTATCTTGGCAAACCAAATCAGCTACCCAAATCTTACTACTCTCTGTGACCACGGCAAGAGTCGAGCAGCAACTGAATGTTCTTAGGCAGCCCTAGAGTTTTAGATCCAACTTATTGTGGTTCCTTTATTCAGGGTCTGGCACTGGTCTTGTGTGTTTGTTTGACTCTAATTTCATGGTATAGATAAGTGCAGTTGAAGGAAAAGGTGAAAAACAGGACTATTTGATTCCAGATATTTCAGGATTCTGGGTATCCACTTTTGTCAAAGGAGTATTTAATACTCTAGAGAAAACCTACATATTTCTATAATTCTACTGGTTTGGCTGCTGTACTAATAGGGCTACTAAAGATAAAATACCTTTAATTGTTTTTCAATGAGATATTATAACGATTTCTTCAGGATTACTGTTCCTAATTACTATTTAAAAATATATTAGACATGTTTGTTTGCTTCAAATAATTTTTCCCCTGCCTTGTAGCCAAATTTTTTCTTGGCCATAAATCTAGAATTACACAAATGTCTAGAAAGAACTTGGCTTAAAGAGTGAACTTCTGTGAAAAATTAGGTTCTGCTTTCACTAAGGAAATGAATTCCTTGAATCAAATATTATCAGTTAAGATGAAAATTACATGTTTCCAGATAATTTTTCCCCTATGCTTTCTCTTTTTCTCCTTCCTTAGGTTTGCCAGGAGAGAAAGGTGAAAGGGGTACTGGATCTCCAGGACCTCGGGGACTGCCTGGCCCCCCAGGTAGGTTTGCTAGTATATTAAACAGGCAAACAGTATAAATACCGAGAGGGCACACCATCCTGAAGAGATTCACAACTTCATCCTGTTATTCTTTTTTTTTTTTTTGAGACGGAGTCTCGCTCTGTTGCCCAGGCTGGAGTGCAGTGGCACGATCTTGGCTCACTGCAAGCTCCACCTCCTGGGTTCACGCCATTCTTCTGCCTCAGCCTCCCGAGTAGCTGGGACTACAGGCGCCCGCCACCATGCTTGGCTAATTTTTTAAAATTTTTAGTAGAGACGGGGTTTCGCTGTGTTAGCCAGGATGGTCTTGATCTCCTGACCTCATGATCCGCCCACCTTGGCCTCCCAAAGTGCTGGGATTACAGAAGTGAGCCACCGCTCCCAGCCAACTTCATCCTGTTATTATAGCATCAAGCATTGTTATTACCATGGCGTATGTTTTAGCAAGAAGTTCAACCTCCATAACTTCATTTTCATGTTCCCTTTGTTAAAAAAATGAAAAGTTTCTATTAGGCATTAACTATAACATTAATATATGATGAAATGAATTTTAGTGACACAAAGGGTTGCTATTTCCCCTCTCTCCTTCCTTCCTTCCTTCCCTTTTCCTTCCTTCCTTCCTGTTTGTTTTTTTTGGCCTCATAGCCTTTAAAGATGGTTATATTTCCTGTTTTTTCCAGTAGTCTTCAATATGGGGCTATTAGACTGAGAAAACATAGCCTCACTAAAAGGGCCTGAGATATTGGTAAATTTCATTCACTGTTCTCCCAAAGCATTTTTATATTTTGGATAGGACTACTAGATGTCTGTCTGATGCATTTTGTTTACTAGGTTGTAAATGATTTCTTTTTTCATTATAAAGCATATGATACCCTTGCAACCAAGGACAGCCCTATGGCTAAATCTTTCCATTTATGTTAACTATAACTATTGATCCAGAAACAATATTGCTTTGCATAGTCTGGAGGTGTGGAGCAGATGCTGCCCTCTTTTGATGGCAGCTCAATGTGGCTGCTTAACAGAGCTGTTTCCTTCAGGTGCTCTTTTCTCCGTGAGAGTGGGAGCAAACCAAAGAACTCACTGATATCTCTGGTTTGGCTGAATTTTTGCTAAATCAGGTTTTCTGGAATCAAATACTTCTGGCATTAACTCTGATGAGTCACTGGTAAGAAAGTTCCATCACACCTTGGTTCATATTGGGTATTTCTTTAGGAAACATTTTCTTACCATACAATAGTAAATTGTCTAATTTTGAGATTGGTGGCTACCTCAGGAGTTGTATTTGACAAGAGGGGAAATATATTTGTTTTAACTCCACACTAGGTCCACAAGGAGAATCCAGAACAGGTCCACCAGGGTCCACAGGTTCAAGAGGTCCCCCTGGCCCCCCTGGCCGTCCTGGAAACTCAGGTATCCGAGGACCCCCAGGTCCTCCTGGATACTGTGATTCGTCTCAGTGCGCCAGCATCCCATACAACGGGCAAGGCTATCCAGGTACGTTGTTGCCATTGTAGGAACCCCAGTTCACCTGAGGTAAAGAACTTTATGGAAATGAAGTTCCTTAGGATTGAAGGAAGGTTGATTTGAAGATGTCTTGAAGATAACAACTCTTTCAGTTCTGATTATATAATAATACTGTTTGCTATCATAGCACACAACATTATTTCACTGTTAGGATTGAATTATTTTCTTTTTTTCCCCATGTTTCTGCATTTACCAAATCACATCATAAACCTCCTCTTACTTCTCTTGGGACTTCAAAGCATGCTAGTAATTGACTTTTTTTTTCTTTTCCCAAAGATTGGGAACAGGGATTTGTTAAATACAACTGTAAAATGTCAAGAATATGTATTTAAAAATTGTTTTGGGAATCTAATTTATAGGTAAACTATGTAATAATATGGTGTAGACAACTGAACATAGTTAACTGTCCCATACTAGCCATGGAATTAATATTTATAAAATCTGGGACTTAATAATTGTTTTTAAAGGATTTTTAATGAAATTCTAGTGTTTGACAATTGTAGAGGGCAGAAGTCTCCTATACTTGATTTTGTGGGATGTGAGGACTGGGGAGATACGCCAATCTGGAAATAAGATAGTCATGCTGTGGTCAATGGCGACCATTTCATTAGTGCACCCTCAAGCATCTTGCAAATTTAAAAAATGATACTGCTGTTTGATATGATTTGCTACTTTCAAATAGTGCATGAGTAGTTGAATATCTAAATATCTATATATCTATATATTTATATGCATAATTACGTATGACCAAAAGTAATAACAAATCTTAATGTATATTTTCATGCAACCCATTCAAAAAATTGCAATTTAATTCTTTATAAATTTAAATTACCACCTCCTTATGGGATGTGAGAATAACTAAAAATATATGGATATATATATATATATACTTTAACCATTACATACGTAGATGGATGTGTATTTATATTTTTTACTTAGTCATTCAACTTTTAAAAACTATCATCTTTGACCTGTTTCAGGTTCCGGCTAACACATTTTCTAAGTCGCCAGTGCTGCTTACAGTTTGAATACATGAAAATCCTGTTTCTGAGATGTTTGCGCACGTGCTTATTAGGAAATGAGTCTGTATGGAAATCTCACCACAGATAATGGTTAACGAACCGGGTCGACATCACAAAGGAGGGTGGAGACTCTTTTTACTAACTTGAATGAGACAAAAGCAGTGGTGTCACGTTTATAAGCCTGATGCATTTCAGTAATAATGTAGAAAAACATTATTTTAAAAAAGTTCAAACACAGCCATGAGGAACCTCAGTTGTGAAAGAGGTGCATAATAAAACTACTAACCAGAGGAGACTATGCCATTTTAAGAAAAACAATTAACCTGGTTAAAGAGAAATGTCTTATGTAAATAATAAACTAATTGTGGCTTGTAAATGATTTGTATGTGATCCTGTCGACTAAAATCACTTAACAATTCTACAGTAAGCTTCTGCATCAAAGCCTGCCGCTTGCTCTATGCCGGAATAACACCAAATGGAATCTCCTCATCTCTTGCTTGTTAGCGATGTGTCTGATTCAGGGCATCTGTCTTTTTGTTACTTTTTTGTCCGTGTCCTCTCATTTGGGTTTTGTAACTGCAATTTTCAAGCCAAAGTTTAAAATCACCTTTTCTTCCTGTTTTGCTGTAGTCACTGGTGTTCCTCACCCACCAGCTGTAACTCTGTGTGAGGTACAGCCACAGAAGATGTCATGTACTGTATATTACCTGGTGATAGTTGCTTTTCACCCCCCGAGTTCAGTTTCTAGGAGCCAATAAAACTTCCCCTCACCTCCTCATCTTTCCAAGTTGTTCTTTGAATTGAGGAGCTTGAAGGCATAAACAGTTAACTTGGGGATTTGCGAAAATCCTACTTAGTTACTGCGTTTACAGTTCTTTGGCCCAGTCTCTGACCCTTCCCAGGTATTTGTGCAATGATTGTGTTTACTGCTGGATTTTTGAAGGTTTTTTTTTTTCTTTTTTTTTTTAAGAAAGTGCCATTTCATTATTTGATTATCACCAAATTATCTGGAAATAATTGGGACATTGTAACTTATCTATTTATAGTTACGAGATTAAGACTGGAGTGCCATCACCGCGGGTGATGATTTAGCTTTTGCTCTGTGTGTGTGTGTGTGTGTGTGCCTTCCAAATCATGCCATAATTGTAATGTTGAATCGGACAGAGCCTTACGTGCCCGAGGGCGGGGCCTACCTGCCTGAGCGCGAGCCCTTCATCGTGCCGGTGGAGCCCGAGCGGACAGCGGAATACGAGGACTACGGAGCAGACGAGCCTGCAGAGGAGCCTCCTGAGCCTCACCGGCGCTGGCGGCGCGCCCTGCCCCACGGACCCGGGCAGTGAACCAGAGATCACGCGCCGCGCCGCGAGGCTTGGGGGAGGTGTTGAAATTCTCATTTACAGGTCAGATAGAGCAGTGTACGTCTTTTCTGGGGTGTTCCTTCCAGCGTTGCTCATCCAGTGCCCTTTCTGATTGTAGAGAACCTTGTTTCTGCAGGAAGCCTAGCTCCAAGCACGCAATCTCTAGACATTTTTGCCTTTGCCCTTGAAATGCTTGCAAAATACTTTGTTAACAAAAGCTGCAGAGAGAACATGCCGTGTGCCCTTTAGTTAGCACAGCGGGCAGCCTCAGTGAAACTCTTAGGTTAAGCAGTAAGTCCTGGAACCCAGAGCTGCTGTGTATTTCGAGCGGGCAGTTTATCTTCTGCTATACTTATTTGCAATTCAATTACACCACGATTCAAATAATTCCCCTCCTAAAACCAAAAAGGAGGGAAATGTCAACTCCATTGCAATTATTTATCTTCCTCTTCTGTTATACACCGGGGCATAGAATGCTCGTATACATCTCTTTAACAACCACAGACCTTAAGCCATGTAGATGAAGTTAGTGCATCAACGGGATACAGTTCCATATTGCCTTAAACCTCCTTGTTTTAGACACACTAACATTTATGCCAAATTGCAGATTATTCTGCAGAGATGGAATTGCATGTTTGTGTTGTATATTTAGTATGAACTTTTTTCCGAATATAATATTTCTTAGTTATCAAAAGCAGTTGGAAAACGTTTGCAAGACTATGAACATAGAATTGCTGCTTTTATATTTTAACTGCAGATTGTGAATTTCACTGCCTTATATTATTTATTTCTGAAACAAAAGAGGCATTTTTCAATAAAACTACTGAAAATTTGACATGGCATGTTTCTTTCTTTGAAGGGCCTTTTGGACTGCCTCAAGTGGTTGTTACAACAAACAAGTTCATATCCTTGGATACAGTTACAAATCTTGCTAATACTATTAAATTATGCTAAATAACTTTAGATTTTTAATGATACGGTGAAGTCATAGAAAGAGAGTGGTGAGAGCCTTAAAAAGCCCTGCAGATTCCAAAGGCTTTATTAGGAATATAGAGGATGTGTGGGTTGGTGGAAAAACAACTACGTATCCTAGGATACCCCAAACAACCAAATAATCTCTAATAACCCACATGATTTCATGTGCATTTAATCACTTTTCTATACCATACTTAACCCAAAAGCATGTTTAATTGCTAGAAGGAAAATTCCTTAATGGAAAATTTTACATTTAGCGATGCCTTGCTTTTCCACTTACAAATGCAATAAAACCATTCTAAATATCAAGGAAAACAATGTAAATGTTGGTTTGAAAGAACCAATATCAATTGAAGAGAGACGAGTAGTGATAGAAAGTTTTCCACAGAGCAAAACATCTGAATTAAGTACCTCCTGGAGACGAGGATCAAAACGCACAGATGATACATAAATGCATTACATTTAGGAGGCGTCCAGCAGGTTGCTAAACTCATAGCATTCACTTGTGATTCCCAACACGTGCACTTTTAAAGCTAGAAGATACTGCTGAGACTATCCCAGACCAACCCAATTCTTTTGCTTTGCTGGGAAGAAACAGACTGCTAATTAATATTAGAACAAGACTAAGACTCTGGGCCTTGTGATTCTTAACCTAGTTTATCACTAGATGGCCTCCCCCACTCCTATCTTCTTACTCTCTGGGCAGAAGCTTTCAAACCTCCAAGTTCTATCAGTTTATTTTGATTAGTTTCTGATTAATTGGGGTTTCTGATGCTTCTTGATGAAGAACATGTGTATCAAGAGCCTGAAGATGGGTGGGTCCTCAGCCACTGATCCAGTGGAGTCCCAGGGCCACGTGGATTCGAGGCATGAAGAAATTGAACCTTCTCTCACTGGCTAGATGTGGATTTGATTCTTGATGTTGGCAATGCACTGATTAACCACTTTCTATTCTGTTCTGGGAACTTGGGGCCAAGGCAATCCAAACCCGGGGCTAAGCACAAAATTAATAACTAGCTGAGATGCTTGTTGTGATTTTTATTTTCATAGTATATTTACTTAATTGTGTTTGCTGGATTCTGTGTTAAAATTATTTTTATAATCCTTGATTGAGCACATACGGACTAAATAATGGGGAGAAGAGGACAGATAGTCTGTCTTTAAAAACTCACGGAAAAACTACAAGAAATCTAACATGTAGGTGCTGGTTTATTTATCCAAACTTTTATTGAGGAGAATACAGAACAACTTGAAACACTTTTTCTAGCCTTTTCCATTTGGAAGCATTATAAGAAATTCCTTATGTGCATGCAATGTATATTTGGAACTAGGGCTCTCATTTTTTAGAAAGTAGCCTGAAATAAACGTGGGGAGAAGTTGTAGCTTCTCATGGAGTCTACAGTGGGAAAGATTTCAAAATTTACAAATAGCATTTGTATGGGTCCTAATTTCTGAGTATTTTTATAGACTATTTGTGCAATGATTTAGCAAGTTTAACAGAAGTTTGCACGTATATTTTCTTAAATACATGAGCATCCATTTTTGACTCTATACAGAATTTTGCTACCTGGGCAGTTGCCCAAGCTTACATTTTATTTTTTGTGCAAAAAAGGTCAATATAATTGTTCCTAAATATTTGTTATTCATTATATCTATTGCACTGCATTTGGCACATGCAATTCTTCCTCATTTGGTTTTAATCATCATTTCTCCCTAATAAAAAGGGGTTTGTGATTATAGTGTCCTCATGGGGTCTGCCTCATAAACACTAGCTAGTTATATACAAAATTGCTGCAGTGACTTTTATTTTCCAAGGCAATATTTTAAATACAAAGTAATATCAATCTTTATCTTACACCTGTGGTCAGAAAATTGATTTAGATCTGAATATCTATTTATGTAAACATTTATTAGCTTTTCCACTCTTAGATCAGGCTGCTGAAGGCTGTTGGAAAAAAAAAATCACATGGACTAGCTTTTAGAGAATGACCTGTGTTTCCTGTCCCTAACCCTGATCTCTTGCCTAGTTCTATGTCAGTATATTCAGCTGTACTGCATACCCCTCCTTCAGTTCCACAGACACCTCAAACTTAACACATCTGGTATTTATTAGGATTAAGTTCAGCTGCGAGTAACAGAAAGCTACAAAATTATAGTGGCTTAAAGAAGTAGAAATTTCTTTATTTCTCATGTTTGAGAAGTCAAGGAACCAGGCTCTTTCTATCTTGCTGCTCTGCTTTTTTTGATTTCCATGGCCAAGTTAGGCTTATGGTCCAAGGTGGTTAATAGAGCCATAGCTGTTATGTCCATATTCCCCTGCAGGAAGGAGAAAGAGGTGAAGAATTACGCTTCATCTTTTAAAGACACCTCCTGGAAGTTGCAAACACAATTTGTATTACATACCATTCGCCATAACTTAATCATTTGGCTACATTTAGCTGTAAGGGAAATGGGAAATGTTTTCTTTATTCTGGATGGCCATGTGCTCCATGAAAATCAGCTATTCTGTTACTATGTAAGAGGGGAAATGTCAAGTGGAGGTAAACTCAAGGCTTTAGTTTTTCATGCAATGTCCAGATCTGAACATTTCTCTCTGTAAATATAATTTTCCTCCATTGTCCCCACCAGCCACCAAGTTACTCAGGCTAGAAATTTGAGAGACCTTGGAAACTTCCTTCTTTCACTTCTCACATCCAATTAAATCTAGCTGATTGAACTCCTACATATCTTAATCATCTCATTACTACTCAATTTTAGACCCTTGAGATTTCTTGTCATGACTGTAATTCATAGTTTCTTGAATGGTCTCCCTTCCCATAGCCTTGAATCCCTTAAAAAAATGTCTTCTACACAGCTGTCAGGGTGATTTATCTAAAATGCAAGCCTGACTCAACAATATCTCCTGCTCAACATTCTTCAGGTGGCATACAGATTTCCCTGCAAATCTTGACTCTGCCAATTTCCTATTCCTCCTCTCTCACCAACTTTTACACTGGACCACCTAGAATTCCTATTCCATTATTAACAAACATCTCCAAATCCTCAGCCTCTATAGTGAACAATCCCAGCACCTCCTGGATTGACTCTGAAAATACCGCAGAGACTTTTTATGCCTCCCAAAGTTGGTAGGTGGGGACATGTCCTGATCACTTCTCAGTGCTGGTTCCAGACCAATAAATCTTCCTCCTCCTACAAAAAGCCTTTATCATTGGAGGATCACAGCTAACTTCACATCATTATAACCTATTTACTTTGCAACGTAGTAGCTGATTTTCATGGGGTACATGGCCATCCAGAGTAAAGCCTCCAGTAGCAACTTTAGTATGTGGCTCTCAGTGCTTTTCTCCATCCTCATATCTGCCATCTTCTGGGGACACTTCAGCATCCATATTGGATGACAAATTCAACGTCCTCAATTATTTGACCTTCTTATTTTCAAGACCTTACTGTTTTTTTATAACTCAGCCTCAGCTACTCAGTATCTCCAAGATCTTAACTTGAACTTGAATTCATTACAAACTGCCGCAACTTTGAAATCACTAATTTAGACGCTGAGCTCTTCTGGGGCTTCCAGCTCATCTGCTCAAGTACCCCACTGCAGCTGTTCCTCAGCTTCATCATGACACCCAATGCAGTGAATCTTCTATGTTCTTCCATCCATCAGTCCCTCCTTGTCTTCACTTCCTTTCTTATGCAGCTTGGAATCCATGTCCTCCTAAAACACTGTTTATTGAACAGCCTTAACTCTAAGGGGGTACAAAACCAGCTTTGTTTATCTTTAGCCACTGCCTTCAGTTAGGTTCTATGAATACCATTTTTCTATCTTTTATCATACCTCAGACAGATCCATTTCTTTTGGATAATTTTAAGCATGAGTACTGCAATTCAGTCTATTCCAACTTAATCCAATTGAAACTTTTAATCTCAAACCTGGCTTAGTATTTATTTTCCTTTCTACCTTAAAGCCAGATCTTAGACTTAGGACTGGGACTGCAGAGTTGGATATGTCAGCTCGTTCACTGCAGCTTCTCCAGGTTTAGGTAGGGGAAGCATACTGAACGAAAAGGGGTTAAGATTTCTTCCACGTAACCTGTGCCACTAGAATCCTCTTTTGGATGTGGCAGGTGCCCAAAAGCTGCCCATCTCATGGGGCTTCTCAGGGGGCCTGCAGTGGGCCCACCTACTGCCCATTTATTTTCAAAATGACCTCTCCTAATGTACACTCAGCTTTTGCTTCCATGAAATGCCTCACAGCTACTTACTGCTAAGGTCCATTCCCCTTGCCGAAAGTTCTCTTAAGAAGTATTCCAGCAGGATGGCTCATGTCTGACGACCTTCCAAATGTCCATTTGACCACAGCAGACTAAAGCATCCTTGTTAAGCCAAATAAAAGGAGTCTTCCACCACAAATGCTGCTTCTCTTTGCTTGCCAAGTGCCATTCATGTTTCTCCCTTCAAGAACATAAGCCTGTAGGCTAGGTAATCAAGTCTACTGTGTAATAGATATCCACTTACAGAATAACATGCCCTTATAGGCACTCCTCAATCTCTGTGACTGATTCCCTTAGAACCTCCTTCACACGGTTCACTTGGGTGAGGGTTCGAAGCCCTCTTTCTACAATGGAGAGTAAAAGCCACAACTCTGTCATATAACAGTGATAAGCTGCTTCAGTGGATTCTTCTTGACTCTCAATCTTTTGCAAATGTAGACTGCTTGGGTGTGGTGGAGTGAAAGTTTAGATGGAAGAGCCAGTTCTGCTAATTCTTAGAAATCCTGTGGGAATATGTTTTATGGTTTTCTTTAGAATGTGGGTGGAAAAGTCTAAAGAGTTTTCTTTAGAGTAGCTAGAATCTTTATGGCTATTTGGCCAATTCCAAATCAAAAGGAAAAATACTGTTTAGCATCTTGGTACCCAGATAAGCCAAATTCCCTTGCTATTTTATCCTGTCAAAGGTGCTTATTAAAACCCTAACTGTAGATGATCCCAGCTGGTTGTAATCTCCAAATGAGTGTACCCAGATACTGAGCACAGTTGAAGAAAATCACCTGTTGGGTCAGATTGTTATGTCTATAAAAAAATCCATGATGACCAACCTCAACTTGCCTGCCAACACTTCTTAGTAATTTGACCAGCCTTGTTCTCAACTATTTCCAAAAAATTTTAAACTTGAACTCTGTAACCCATTCTGATCAGGAAAGTTCATGCTACTTCTCATAGAAGTGATTATTTCATATAGGAATATGAAGCTAAACTGGAACATTACCTTTCTATTGCAGGCTACAAAAACACCTGCATCTGCACATATCCTTTCCTTCTGCTTCATCAAAACAGCATCCCTATTGTTTGAACTCTGGATCCCTTTTTATTCTTCCTTCCACAAATACTGACTTAAGCATTTATTAAGTGATAGATGCATTTCAAATGGTGCTGGGGTTCTATAGTGAACATAGAAAAACCAAGACAAAGTCTCTTCTCTTATGGGGAATCTCATTTTTATAGTCGGAAAAAGACAATAAATAAATAGGCAAAGCATATAGTCAGAGGGTAATAAGTGCTATGAAGGAAATTAAAATAGGCGGGAGGATGGAGAATGATGGGTGTACATGGTATGTGTGCTAGTTCAGGTAGACTGATCAGGAAATGCTTCTTTGAGCAGTGACCTGAGGAGTGGCTGAAAGCATGAGGCTCAGTTCTGTCTGATTATCATGTAAATTGGATGCTTTCACAATTATATAGATAGATTACCAAACATATCCGTAGAGTGATAGTTCTCAACCTTGCCTCCAGCCAGGACGGGAAACTTTCTACTTCTCTCTGTAGCTTCGGGTATCACCTTTAAGCTGACTAACTGTATCTTTAGTTCAGTCCTCTCTTTTGAGGCATGTATATCCAACTGCCTTGGTACATCTCCAGTTGGATGCTTTACAGGTATTTCAAATTTGATCTGAACAAGGGAAAATCCTGCACTCTTCCCACACTAGCCTTTCTGCAAGTTTTTTTTTTTTTTTTTGTCTTTGTGAGTGGTATATCTATTCTCTCAATTGTTTAACCCAGAGACCTAAGAATTAATATGACTTCTCTCTATCCCTCACCTCCCTCATCCTCCAGTCACTAACTCCTTTTAATCCTATCTCCTATCTGTACAGTTTACCTCCCTATATCCTCCCTGCTGCCATTCTTTCCCTTGGCTCCATTGTCTTGTCTGGATTATGGAGGAGTCTGTATTTGATCTCTTCCATCCACTTTTACCTCCTGCCAATCCATTTTTCTCAAAGCATAGCAGCCAAAATGATTATTAAGAATGCAGTTCTGGTCACGTCATTGCATTCCTTAAACTTGTCTGGTGGTATCTAGTCCAGAAACTTTATCAAGACTCAAATACCAGCGGGGAGTTGGGCTCTTCCTATTTTTTGACATTATCATACCTCACTTATCTCTTCAGTTGATTTTCTTCAACAATATTGAACTTCCTGCCCGATCCTTCCTTAATCTTGAACCTTCACTATTTCCTTTACCTGGAACATTCTCTATCTTCATTTGGTCAAGCCCTACTATTACATTCTTTACGTCGCTCCTGTAATACTACTTTCTTTGGGACATCTTTTCTATTGCTTCCAAAGTTCAAGGTTCCTGCAATGTATATTAATAGCATGTTCTTTCCCTTTGATACCTTTTATCATACTAGTACTTCTTTATTCAGTGTTTGCCTTTTCCTGTTGGATGGCAAGCTTTGATGAGGGCAGGCTTTTGTGTGCCCAGAAGCCCCCACAATGCTGTTATGTACGTAGTGTGCAATAAATATTTGTAGAATGATTTCAGGTGAAACAAACTCTTTTCTCCTGATATACAAGGCTCTATTTAAAACTCACCAGAATGTTGTATGAAAGTTGGATAATTCAAGGGTCGTCGGACTTTATGTCTATTTTGTTGCAGTGCAGAGGAGGATGCCTCTGGGAATGTTTTACCCTGTATGGGAGCCATTAATGACAGAAGCCCTAATTATCTCTTACTTTGGGCTATTATATAATTGGGCTTATTTTAATGATGTTATTCTATATTTGTAAATTCAAGGTAACCTGAGTGGGGGTAATTGGATAGACTATAGGAAAAATTTTACCTTCTGTTCTTTTAGGTACATAACTGGAAAATAAAGTATAAAGATTGCTCCAAAGCCCCATTGAGCTATTAATAAAAAAAGCCTCAAGTGTTCAGGAAATGCCACAAAGAAGAATGGATGTTTTATCTTCTTTTATAAAAAAGAGTTCCCCGCCCCCCCCCGCCCCCGCCCCAAGCCACTCTTCAAAGAGTCAACACCTGGCAGGATGGTTAGACAATATAATTGTTATAAAATTGATGTTTTGTTGAGAGAGGTACTGTTGGGAACTGTTGTCACTCATCGAAGCTTCTGATTGTAGTTAAAGTTACTCCAATAGCATAAAACAAGCATGCCAAATGGAAAGTACCTTTAACTAGGACATTTTCTAGGGTTGCCAAATTAAAGCAGATGTGAGATATTTATCAGTTTAAATTTCTGGTGTTTAGATTACTCAAAGCAAATGCCACTGGAACATGCTGATTAAGGTCAATTTATTAAAGTGGAGCCCAACTAACAAACGTAATTTACACATTTTTTCTTCTACATATACCTTCTAGCTTTAGATTTTTCTAATAAAATAAAATGTATTTTGTTTGTTTTCAACCTTCTTAGTTTCTTGATTATTGTATTTGGAACAGAATGCAAATTGTAATTGTTGCAAAACATATAAATATTAAGAGAACTTCTAATGGAGTTATAAAATATTTTCCATTTATATTTTCAAGACAGGAAATAAAATAGACTTCTAACCTATTTTGTGCCTGGCATGGTACTAAGTGCCTTTAAGACAGTTGGGTGGGAAGGGGTTCTCAGAAATATTCCAGCCGGCCTGCGCACTGGGAGGAGTGCGCACTGGGGTGGAGCCACAGAAGTTCGTGCCTTTTGTAGTGGGGAGGAGCCTGGCCCTTCCTCTTCCTGGGTGTTACCTGGAATTCAGTCTGCCAGGTGGGAAGCATGTACTAGCGAGACTCTCAGGCTTCCTTTGTGGAGAGTCCCTGTTTCCTTTTCTTTTCCCTTTTCACTCGATAGATTCCATTTTTCTCCCCTTTTAAATTATATGGGAGCCTTTTTTCATGATCGTGTGACAAGGACCCCGTCTTTAGCTGAGCTACGGAGAGAGTCCTGCAACACCTTCATGCAGACATTCTTGTAAGTATTATTGTTCTCGTTGTACAGATGAGAGAAAAAACACATGAAGAAAATTAAACTGTTACCCAAGGTCATGCAGTTAGAAAAGAGAGGAGGTTTCCAACCTGTACTTTCTTACTACACTGCACTGTCCTCACTGTTTATCTGTGGTGATGTAGGCATAATCCTGTTACTAATACAAATAATAACGTAGTTAGGAGTGCAGACTTTGCTCTCACACCTGGATTGGAACCTTGGTGCAGATGCTTTCTAACTGTGATCTTAGGAAGTTTCTTAACATGTCAATTCCCAAGTCCTGAAAACTTGGGCCTCATGCTTGCTTCTAGAGTTATGGAGAGATTAATGCCAATATGAGCAATATTTTTTTTTTACCATATTAAAAAATTAATGTAGATACAAATCTTGTGAAAAGGCATTAGAGACTCTCCCTTAGTGGTTATTCTAGTTCGTAAGGGTTCTTCTAGTTCACTTGTTGAGAGGAAGTTTTCTTACTTTCTCTTCAGTTTTCATTCCATTATTTTAAATGTTAGCACCTGTTTCTCCTTTAACAGTAGATTGTAGTCTTTTTCACTCTTATCAACAGAGTTAGAGAAGATAATATTTGAACATGTCTAGCATACTGGTCACTAAATAAATGCTATCTTCTCTCCCCACTGTTGCTATCCAATAGTTCCATAAATTGGTCTCAATATAGCAATTGGGTTTCTCAATGCTTCTTGGGGATCATGGTGAAGACCTTTGTATAGGATCTGACACCAGAGGCATATTGTTTGTCTTGATTTAGCCAGATGGAAGAATGTGGAGGAGGAAAATGAAGGGATATAGAAATAGGAAAACTCTGGGAATAGTTTTATTTTCTTGACCTCTGTCAGAAGTTGTTAATAAGGGTAGTTTCACAAATTTTAAATGAATTGACATTATGTATTTCTTAAATAACATTGTGTTCTTAGGTTGTAAAGCCAAGGGTTGTATTTTGAGAATAAAATACTAAGAGTGCAGCCCACGTGAGGATTGACAGGGCAATAGCAAGGCTCTGGAGCCAGGAAGACCTGGATATGAGTCTGGACTCTGCCACTTTTTAGCTGCTTTGGGAGAGTAACTCAACTTCTCTTTACTTTCCTAATCCATAAGATGGGTATAATACCCATTTATTATACCCACTAACACAAAATAAAATTGTGTTGGTGTAAGAAATCACTCCCTTGCAATATTGTATTTGAGATAATACATTTATAAACATGTATACATATATAATCATATATAGTAATTGATGTAATTTTTAATAGAAATTCCAAAATAAGTAGAATTGTTTTTTTCCCTATATTTGGCACAGGGACTATTTTCATGTGGATGTTTTGTTATTGATTACAATGAGTAGGATATCAGCAAACTGTTACAGAGAATGTCCCAGAAACAAATGTACATCTCAAATGTTTCTGAGAAATGTTTCTTTTCTCAGAAACATAGAATTTTACTATGTCTAAATTATGGCTCATTAGAAATTGCTCCTCAGTTCTCAAGTTATTCAGCTATTTAGCAGAATTATCTTTGTTATGACATATTTCTTAGTAGAGATATATCTCAAGTCTAGAGGACTGCTAGTGAAGCTGATCTGTAGAACTCATGGAAGAATTAGGTGCCATCATGTTAGTAAAGGCATGTGTTCAATAAATGGTTAGTATAGTTACTAGAGAAAATGTCTTATAAGACTATCAGTTCAGATAATGGCACCAAGGTATTATTTACTATCCAAGGTGGATGCAATTCAGTTGTTTACTATAGCTTTATCTTGGGTATTTTGAATGCTGTCTCAAATTGGGCTGGCTATTAAGTGGTTATTGACTGTATTATTCCTTAGATTTCCGTGTGCAAATATTTTGTTCTACAAATCAATAAAATATATATCTAGAAAGTCACTTCAACAAATTTAGAGCTTAATAACCTACTTATAAACAAAGTGAATGCCTCTTGGCTAAGTCTCTAGTCACTGAAAACACTCTCCTTAGCCATCCTGGGACACGTGAACTTCAAATGGACCTTGTGTGGGGTTTTAATTCTTGTGGTCGGGCAGCCCACTGAGTACTTTCCATGTGAAATCCACAGTCTCTTCCTGGAACTTGTGAGTAGGGAGGAACTTCCTTAAAAATCTGGTCTGATTTCTCATTACATTTTTTGTCACCAGTGCACTGAAAATGACTGGCAATTCATATGTGAATTCTGCAGTGAAGACTTACTAAAGAGATTATTAAAATTGAGTGTAACAATATGAAAAGAACCATTATAGATGATATGAGAGTAACTGAACCAAGTTGGCAGGGTGGGTGAAGGACAGTGGGACATTGGGTAGAAGAGAATCTTCTTGGAGAAGATTGTATCTGAGCTAAGACAAAAAGAAGAAAAAGACTTTCATTTTATCACTGTTAAAGATGGTACTAATTTGAATCTGTTTCATAAAATATGGTCTCATTATTCTTACAATATACTGAAAACAAATATGTAGAAAGATTATATTCTATAAAGGCCAAGCTAGTCTTTGTTGTGATAGAAAGTGATGATACTTATTTCTGATTGTTAATGGGTGGCTTACATTTAATTTGATTAATTAATAATAGCAAACATTTATTAAGTGCTTTATTATGTGCCATTATGGTGCAAAACACATAATAGACGTTAAATGACTTAATATATGGAAAGCCCTTAGATTACTTACTGGCACGTAATAAATGCTCAAAAACACTTTTAGCAATTATTATAAATTTGTCTTATACAATCATATAATGGATGAAGGCACAGAAGTTTAGAGAGATTTATGTGCTCAAGGTCACAGAGCTAATAAATCACAAATTTGGGATTAGAATTCAAATATCTCTAACTCAGAACCCAAACTTTGAATCATTATGATGCACTCCCCAGTTTATTAAAATTATTCTCAAGAACGTGGAAGCTAAATTCAGATTAAGTAATAGAAAAACATGAGCACATCACTTCAAGCTAGACTATCGTCAGGCAGTTTGTTTTAAGTTTTGATAACATGTATGTTGTAAAGAACAAAAATCTATTCATCAGTGAAATTTAAAACCTCAAGATGAAGCAGATGGGCATATACAGGGACTAAAGATGTACCAGGAGCCTGACACTACTTGTTGAAAAAAAATCTCAGTGTGATAAATGAAATTGTGTTGGTATAAGAAATCACATAGTGGGGAGCAGATAGCCCAACATAGGAGTCAGTAACAGCAGGGGTAGTCCCTGAGAGAGCCAAGAAGCAAATCTGATGCTCCCTAGATTATATGGGAGATTCATATGGTTTTTGACTCCTACCATAGATCTGCAAAACCTTGAAGCAATTCACTAATCAGCCACATTTATCAAACTCCAGCCAAATAGGTGTCCTGGGTTTTGTTTGTTTATTATTTATGCTCCCTACTTTCTTTCAATTGCCTTTCTCCCCTTCATTTCTTTCCCTTTGATTCATTAATGAAATCTCAGAAAAGCAACTCAATTTGAAAGTAAAAAAAATCATAAAATCTTTTCTTGAAAACCACAGCCTTTACTTTCCTGGCAATTGAAGGTACTCTGAGATGGAACCATGGGCCAGATCTATATTTTGAAAAGGTGGAAGATCTGTCTTCTTCTAGGCTGATGTTGGCTTATTTCTGGGACTCTAAGAAAGTACTTCTGAGATCTACCACCAAATCTGCTCCCATCGGACTGAAATTCCAGCATTAGGTGCTTCTTTCACAGCCTCTGTACCACAGAGGGAGAGGGTCTTCCAGCATAGTTAAAATGAAGCAGAGAAAAAAAAAATCCACTTCTTTAGTGGTTATATGAGGAATTCCTTGGATATTGTTCCCAGTGAAGTAATCATAAGTAGTGAAAATTATTTAATTTGTAAGTCTTTGAAAATTGTCCTAAGGGCATACAGCAAATGAAGCAACATTTATTCAAGAGAATTTGCTGTATTATGGTAATAATAGCAAGAGTCTGTCGTTGAGCCAAGAGTTGCTCCTTCACTTCCTCTCCTCCTTGCTACCTGGACTCAGCTCGTTTTGATGGCATTTCAGATGGGTATGACCAACTGAGTGCTTTCCTCCCCCAGCTCCCAGTCAAGGACTAAGGTATTTCCCTAAGAGGATTAGGCAGCCAAAATCTCTCATCTTCTCTAGCCTCATGTTGCAGAGGCTAAATTCTAGGCAAATAAAGCTAAGAAGTAAGAGAATCTCTTTCTCTATTAAGGACCCCCTCACCAGATGGAGACCATATTCCTGACACAGCAAGCTGTCAAGACCAGGGCCCTGAATACTCTCACCCAAGCTCTCCTGCAAGGTTGAGGTTGCATTCTAGGAGAGGAAAGCTGAGAAGACCAGAGCCTATCATCTCAACCAGGACCTAAAGCGGAGGTTTTACTCTAAGAGAAGTGGGCTGTCTTTCCCTAGGCCCTCAGAAGTGGGCTTAGAAGTTTTGCCTGGGGTGTAGGTAGGGGGTAGAGATGGTCCACTGGGAGATAGAGCTCCCAAGTTATCCCCAAAGTAATTGACTTTATTTAGAACAAAGTGTAGAGATGTTCAAGCCTAAGGATGCTCTTGAAAACAATGGAAATTTTGGTGATATGCAATTTATGAGAGACAACTAGCTCTATTAGAGCAACAAGATAAACCCTAGGTCAGATAGACTACCAGAGAGAACAGCTGAGAAAAGCCTGCCTGGAGTCAGAATAAACCTCAAAGACTGCTCAAAAACTATCTCTACAATGGGGCCAGAAATGAATTGAATTAGACTGTGGAGCAAATGATGCCCCCAAGACATTGTGGAACACAGAAGAAAAATCAGCTGGCAATTAGTGGAGCTTAATGGCTGGGTGTAATACCAACAGAGGGAGACAGGTTAATTAAGACATCAGGGAAAGAAAGTCAAAAAGAGCTCTGTTAAAAAACTGTTATTTTAGGATCACTACACCTCTTGAGGAGAAACATCAGAGGCTTCACCCTGCAAGGGAAATAGATTTCACTAGAATATTCTAGCTAAGTCACTAAACCAATAACAAGAAGTCCTGGGGAGAAGAAGAAATCAGTATTTAGAGTTACCACAATATATTACTTGAAATGTACAGTTTTCAACAAAAAATTATAAGACATGCAAAGAAATAGGAAAGGGTGACCCATATGTAAGAAAAACCAGGCAAGAGAAACTGTGAGAGGGCCCAGATACCTATAAGGGTCAGACATAACAAAGATTTCAAAACAGCTATTATAAATATATTTTAAAAACTAGATGGAAACATGAATGAAGAAATAAATGGAGATGTGATGACAATGCCCCTTTAAATGGAGGATATCAATAAGAAAATAAAAATTATAAGAAAGAATCCAATGGAAATCCTGGAGTTGAAAAGCACAATAGCTGAAGTCAAACATCCACTAGAGGGACTCAACAGTAGATCTGAACTAAGAGAAGAAAGAGTTAATGAACTTGAAGAAAGATTGATAGAGATTATACCCACTACATGCCCACAAATTACATGATTTAAACAAAATAAATTCTAGAAGGACACAAACTATCAAACTGACTCAAGAATGAATAGGCAATCTGAATAGACCTATACCAAGTGAAGATATTGAATGAATAATCAAAAACTGTCTAAAAAGAAAGTCCCAGGCACGGATGACTTCACTGGTGATGTCTACCAAACATTTAAAGAGGCATAATCATTATTTAGAAATTCTTCAAAAAACAGGAAAGAACATTCTCAATTTATTCTATGAATCTAGTATTATTCCAATACCAAAACCAGACAACGATATCATAAGAAAAAATCAAATAAACTATCTTCGTTCATTTGATCTGCTTTAAGAAAATATCTGCCACGAGTAATCTATAAACAACAGAAACTTCTCACAATTCTGAGGTGGGAAGTCCAAGATCAAGGAATTGGCAGATTTCGTGTCTAGTGAGGGCCCTGTTCCCTGCTTCCAAGATGATGCCTTGTTGCTGCACCCTTTAAAAGGAACAGATGCTGTGTCCTCACATGGTGGAAGGCGGAAGTACAAAAGGGGCCTAAGCTAGTTCCCGCTAGTCCTTTTATAAGGCACTAATCAATTTATAAGAGTGAAGCCCTCATGACTTTACTACTTCCCCAAAGGCCTTGCCTCTTAATACCACTACAATGGGAATTGGGTTTCAATGTGAATTTTGGAGGGGATACGTTTAAATCATAGCACAAACAAAACCACAGACCAATCTCTTTTATGAATGTAGATGTGAATATTCTCAAAAAATACTAGCAAACAAAATGAAGTAGCATATAAAAGAATTTATATACTAACCAAGTGAGATTTATCCCAGAAATTCAAGAAATGTCTAACATTTGAGAACTAATGAAATGCACCATATCAATAGAATAAAGGACTAAAAACACACAATTATTTCGATATACTCAGAAAAAGCATTTAACAAAATGTAACCTCACTTCAGGATAAAAACACACAACAAACTTGGAATAGAAACTTCCTTAACCTTGTCAGAGGAATCTATAAATATCCCATAGTTAAAATCAAACTTGATGGTGAAAGAGCCAATGCTTTCTTCATAAGATCAGGTATAAAGATGTTTGTTCATGCCACTTTTATTTAACATTATACTGGAGGTTCTAGGAAGGGCAATTAGATAAGGAAAAAAAAAATAGAAGTCTTCCAGATTGGGAAGAAAGAAACAAAACTATATCTATTTGCAGATGACATAATGTTGTATATAGAAAAATTCTAAAGAATCCACTAAAAAAGACCATGAGAATTAATAAATGACTTGAACAAAGTTGCAAGATTTGGGGTTAATATACAAAAATCAATTGAGTTTCTTTACACTAGCAATGAGCAATCAAAGTTAAATTCAGAAAGTGATTCCATTTGCAACAGCATCAAAAAGAATAAAATACATGAATAAAATTTAACAAAAGAAGTACAAGACTTATATTCTGAAAGTTGAGAGAATTTAAAAATATCCTAATTAAATAGAAAGACAGCCCATATTCATGGATCTGAAGACTTAACATTGTTAAGGTAGCAGTACTCTTCAGACTGATCTACAAATTAAACAGAAGATTTATTAAAATCCCAGCTGGTTTCTTTACAAATATTGACAAGTTTCTCCTAAAATTTATATGGAAGTTCAAGGAACCTAGAATAGTCAAAACAACCCTGAAAAATAACAAAGCTGAAGGACCCACATGTTCCAATTTCAAAAGTTACTACAGAGCTACAGTAATCAAAAAAGTGTGGTGTTGACAAAGGGTAGCCATATAGAACAATGAAATAGAGTTGAGAGTCCATAGGTAAAACTGTACATTTACGTTGAATTAATTTGGAACAAGAGTGCCCAGACAATTCATTGAGGAAAGAAATAGTCTGCAATGAATGATGCTGAGATTCCTGGACATCTACATGGAAAAGAATGATATTGGATTCCTTGCTTATACTATACACAAAAAGTAACTCAAATTAATCCTATAACTAAATGTAACAGGTAAGTTTATAAACCTCTTCGAAGTAAATATAGGTATGGATCTTTCTGACTTTGCTTTAGGTAAAGTCTTCTTAGATTTGAGCGCAAGCAGCAAAATAAAAATTAGACAACTTGAAATTTATCAAAATTAAAAATTTTTGTGCTTCAAAGGATACTACCAAGGTGAAAAGACGACCCATAATATTAGAGAAAATATTTGCAAATCATATATCTAAGAGACTTATATCTAAAATATGTGAAGATGTACAATTCAATAATAAAAAGACATAACCCATTTAAAATGAACATCACATCTCAATAAACATTTTTCAAAAAAGATATAAAAATGACCAATAACCACATGTAATGATGCTCATTACCCATTGGGGATATGTAAGTCAAAACCACAATGAAATACCATTTCACACCCAGTAGATACCTATAATCAAAGAGAATAAGTTGTCGGCAGGGATCTGGAGAAATTAGAACCATCATACAATGATGATGAGAATGTAAAATGGTGCAATTGCTTTGGAAATATACTGAGTAATTGTATTAGTCTGTTCTTATGCTGCTAATAAAGACATACCTGAGACTGGGTAATTAATACAGGGAAGGAGGTTTAATGGACTCAGAGTTCCACATGGCTGGGGAAGCCCCACAATCATGGTGGAAGGTGAAGGAGGAGCAAAGCCACATCTTACATGGTGGAAGGCAAGAGAGCTTGTGCAGCAGAACTCCAATTTATAAAACTGTCAGATCTGGTGAGACTTCTTCACCACACAAGAACAGTACGGGGAAAACTGACCCCATGATTCAATTATCTCCACCTGGCCCCACCCTTGACACATGGAACTTACTACAATTCAAGGTGAGATTTGGATGGGGACACAGCCAAGCCATGTCAGTAATACAACACACAATGCGTGAATATAGTAATTATTACCAAATATGCTAACTATAGTAGAAACCAGTCTAGAATAGAAAAGCAAAAGTAGAACCAGGGCTGAGCAGAGGCCAGAAACTCAGGAAATTTGGTGTCAAAGACTTTTGCTTTTGAAGATCAATCTCAGCCTCTACAGGTACTTAGCTTGCTCCTTGCCTATCCGACCTTATTAATGCTTACATTCAAATCCTATTTTAGGTGGGGTGGGCTGGATTACATGTTAAATTGTTATTACTGATCTATACTCCAGGGCAAATGAATTTTGAAAAACAGTTTGACTAAAAGAATGGGGAAGAATCTATAAGACATCAGATATTGTAGAAAGTAGAAGATGAATGAGATTGCAAAGGGCTAAGAAAAGGAGTTAGAGGAAGCAGGAGCTTTCCCAGCTAAGATCATGACTCAGCCTAGCACTCTCCTTGAGTTGCCACATTTTTGTAGACATGAATTCTATAGACAAAGGTTTCACATCATATGGGCAGGCTGGTCAAGAAAGTCTTGTTTCTACTTTTAATGGGGACTCTTGGGGCCAACAGCTGTATAAATTGTACATGTGTAACAGGCCCAGTCTAGACCAAATCATGAAAAGCCAGGACAAAGTCCTTTGTCTGGGATGTTGGCAATACTTACTGGAGAATATGGGGCTATCAAAATGTAGCCTAGATATTTTCAGTCTCAATGGTTTCCACTTATGTGGTTCAAAGACTCTAGGTGAGTGATTCTCAATTATTGGAGCATTTTTCCCAGGAAAGGGGTGAAGATCATATTAGAATTTGAGGGATGGCAGTGAGTGGATATTTGACGATGCAAGTTCAATACACTTATTCCATTAGTAACACAAATTACAAACAATAAGCGGTTAGTGGAAATATGCAGGAGATAGAATGAGAAAGCACTGTTAGAGACATAGGATAGAAAGTGTTGATAAATAGTGCTGTAGACCAATAGTATATACAAAGAGATCTGGGAACAAAGGAGGCTCCTCTTTTGTGAGTCACAAGGCTCCTTTGAGTCTGTGGAGTAGTGGAGCGGAGACACCATAGGACTCAGTGACTAAGTGCTGAGGAAAAGTGTGAATTTGGCAATTGAAATGCCTTGTGTTGATTCCATGTTCAGGCCTCTTTCCAGCTTTTCCCATGGAGCTTCTCAAGAGAAGGACATCGAAAATTCTCACTTGGTCTATGTAGTCTCTTTGGGAGACTCATTCTACATGTCAGAAAGTACCTGGCTTAGTAACATCCATTTCCTGATGCTAGATGATTGGTTGGCCAGATAAAAATGTCATATAGTTTTAGGAATATTGGAGGTCATGTGCTTTTTTTATAAGTAAGATTACACAAGAATAGAATTTCAAATAAAGTATTGAGCTGACTCTTTTAAATTGGAATGATTCAGACCTTTATTGTCATGAAGTATACCTTCGAAAATTATAACCACTAATTCACAAACGTGCCTAAACAAAGCGTGTTGGTTATTCTCTTTTTCCCTACCTTTCGGCCCTACTGCCTTCAGATCTGTTATCCATTCTTGGACTCTGAAAGCTGACTTCCTAGGAATAAATCACTTGGGATCTTTCACTCATTGGCTTTGGGTTGGGTTCAGGCAGTGGGAAGCATCAGCAGGAGATCAGAGGGAGGAGGAGACAGCTATTCTTTGATGTCCCCTCTCTGGCTAGCTGTGTCCTATCGCACTGCACCTCCTGCTGGGCATCTTCCTCTCCTCAGCTCCAGCTCTCACTGGGCTCCCACAAGGATGTTTTCTCATTGCATCTCTTCAGTGCTGGGGGTGGTAGTGCCTTCCCACTAGCAAGTTCCTGTTTCTAGTTTCTGGATGTTTCACTATTGTTTGATAAGATTGCCTTAACTTGCTCACACAGCTGTAAATCATCTATTAAAGTGTTAACATTTACAGTCTCTGGGAGAAATTTCTTATGGGACTCTGAATAACACACAAGGAGCCACAATTTAAGAAAACTACACAGGATTAGAATTAGAAGTGGATTGCCCACGAACTAGTTCAGTGATCTTTGTGAAAATGCTTTAGGTTTTCTGAGGCTGTATTTCACCTCAGTAAAAAGGGCAGGAAATTATCTTCTGACCTGAAATCAAATATGGCATAAATGGCTGAAAGAGAAAGTGGCAGGTTGGGCTGAATGACAAGCCTTGCCATTTTTAGATAGTGGAGACAGATACAAGCAGGCCATATTGGAAACCATCTCAGGTGCTTTAGGGCAATTTTATCTTTGCAAGAGAAGAACCAAGAGACAACTTTATTTCAAGCCAGATATAACCTAAGGCTGGATTTCCTCTTGATAAGGAAAACTGATACAATGGCCCAGGGAGGTTGGGGAGAACTGGAATTGTAAGGTGTTTATGTGGGAGAAGGCAGTTTTTTCTTTGATTCTCTAATGTCATAATCAAAGAGAAGTAAGTCACTGACTAGATAGTGGGTTGCCTTCATTGCTAAACTACATGTGCTGAGACTTGTAGCCTTGAAGATCTAGAGTCTTTGTGGACTCTCACCTTAGAGTTCTAAGTCCACTTCAAGCCCCAGTGTCTTGGTTCATTTAGTCCTGAGGCTCCACTTCAAACCCCAGTGTCTTGGTTCATTTAGTCCTGAGACTCTGACAGGTTCCACTCCTAATGAACTTTTTAAAATCTTATGTTTTTGACCTCAGTTTTCAGAAAGCACAAAAATGGATTGTTTAAAAACGACTACCATTACTTTGTGTTTTATTTTAAAAACCAGATAAATTTTCAATTAAACCAGATTTATTCATTATGGAGGGCTCTAATTTGCTATTAAAAGTTTCTGAAAAGGCTAGCTACTAAAATGTCAAGTGTGGGGATGAATGAGAGAGTGTGGAGGGAAAGTAAGCAGAGAAAAATCAATGCTGAAATTGGTGAAGAGAAGAAATGAGAGAGAGAGAGCAAGAGCGAGAGATTCATTCTGCTCAACAATGGGAAAAGGAATGATGGCCACAATGTGCTAGTTTGTTGACTAAATCTGGAAGAAAGAAAAACTGTCTCAGTTTTTTTGAGAACTTTTCATTGAGTATTTAATTTGGAAGTAAAAGTTCCTAAAGAAATGCTGTAGATGTTGATTCACCAAAATATGATATTTTAATAAATATTGGATGAAAACACGAGAAGATTCAAGGGTAGTTATCTAACACAATTTAACAATTTTTAAAAATATGAACAAATGAATTAATACCCACCATTTGATTTTCTTCATTATTTCTCATTCATCATGAGAAAGAAAGGAAGGTTAACTGAGATCAGAATAGGCATTCTCACTAAAAGTGAGAACAATCATTTAATTGACATCTGTGCTTGGAATACCTTCTCCAGGTGTAAGAATCCTTCAGCTTCCAAAGCTAAGGAACTCTCTGTAACACCAGTGTTATTCAGCTTGAGTTTTGAAGCTCTTCCAGCTTTTATCAATTATGTTTGGTTTCATTCAGGGTATTTTTTTTTTTTTCCAACTAGCATCATCTGCACATTAGGGTTCTAAGAGATTCTCATTTCAAGGGCAGCTTGAGTCAATTTAGCTGTTAATCGATTCAATTGTGATAAGCTTTGGCATATCAGAACAAGACCCAAATGTCTCATCCTGTTAGAATGCTATCTTTTGGTATGCGTGCTGTTGTTATTCACAGCACTTTGTTTTGTTGTCATATTCATTTTCTTTGTTGCCTTATCCATAGCTCATTTTTTCCCCCTGCAAAACCACCAAGAAATTATCTTAAGAAAATCAATAGAAGGCCTGATTTTTGGTATAGAAGCCAGCAAAACCTGGAGATGTAGGGAAGAAAATTATGTCGGAGAAACACAAAAGAGGGATTGGTGGACCAATTCTCTAACTTCTGATGAATATAATTAAGATATTATTATTTCCTGATAGTTATCATAGGTTATAAGGCACTTCTATTTCTCTAAAACCAGAATAATTAGCTCTCTGAAATTATAGAATATAAATATCACCTGATTATTCTGGTGCTTTAGTTGTCTTTATAGAAGTAATATGTGAGAGACCTGAGAGTTGATCTGAAATGAATTTCTTGAGTCCCCAAGTGCCTCAGAAGCTTTAGTTATAGTTTCTAAAGACCTTTTAAATGATCGGCTTAAATTATAATTTTTGAGTGGCTTTTTACTTAAAAAGTGTGATGATACCCATAAGTACTGATAAGCCCTTCAATATTTCAACTGTAAGTAAGCAAAGTAAGTTAGCAATAGTGGCTTCAAAATAATACATAATATAACCCAACATATAGTTAAACTGAAAGTCAAAGTGTGCCCATCATACATACGATGTTGGGTATTTCTCTTGATGTTTCATTGGTGTTGTTTCCATTAGGATTCTAAGAATTTATCAGGTTCCACCAAAGATAGAAATTAGGTAGACTACCAAAGATAAAGATTAGGTTTCTCTAAAAAAAGATAAAAAACTTTAGACTGAAACTTAGGCTCATTTTGCAGTTTGCAAAACATACCAATGAGGCAATACCTTTGGGATTTTACTATATTCTCAGGTAAGCACATTGCATCATAACTAGGAGACTTTAGTTTCCTAGAGGAAAGGTATGGCTGGCAGAAGGAACTATTTGTAAAAGGTTTGAAGGAACATAGAGTGGGGGAAGGGGAGACTGGACAGGCATAGGGAGAGGTGGGAGAGGAAAACAGAAACCAGATGGCAGAGAAAGGGTCTTGAGTAGAGGTGATGGGGACAAGATGGGAGATAAATTTGCCCCAAGTGTGATCAGGCCAGAAATGTCCATTTATTTAATTTAGGCTTTCCCCTGGCACACCTGGGTCTCACAGCTGCTCTGGAATTTTCCCCTCTAGCCACAGACTGGGTAACAGAGAAGCAGCAATGAACCAGAGGGGAGAGAATGAGACTGTGGGCACCAGGTTAGAGTGCTTTTCTTACCGGAGGATGATGACTACTTTCCTCAATTCAAAGGGGAAGCTAAACTTGTGTATAAAATGTCTGTTAGGTGACCTGTGAACATATTTGTTTGTATGGAATCACTAGACCAGAAGAGCAGCAGCTCTTTCTCATTATGCATCTGTTTTTGTGCCCTTTGCAGCATTTAAGACACATTTACATTTTCTAGCCAACACTGACTAAATGAAAACTCAAATCCCACAAATTTTAGTGGAGGTGTTATATTATTATTAAGGAACTTTTCTTCACCTGTTTCTCACTTTTATTTTTCATTAGAATTTTGTAGATGGAGACTGAAGGGCTCTCTTGAGCATGCAGCTATGCTCACTGTTCAAATGGGTAATCATTCTTCTAAACCAGTTTTACCCTCAAGGAAGGACAACAGAATAAAGCAGACAGTTCCTGCCCCAGGCACAGTGTGTTCTCATTGAAAACTATATCAAGATTCCAACTGAGACTGTTGTCCTGGTGATTAATTTTTAGGTATTATTGAAAAAACTATCAAACAAAAAAGCTTCTCAATCTACACTAAAGGAAACCCACGTTATAGATGTGTTATTATTAAAACACATAGTAGGCACTAGGATATTTAATGAATAAATGAATGAGCAAGTGTCCTCCTGAGAATTGAATGACTTATCCTGTAGCAATATGATGTTTCAGTATAAAGACTAAATTGCTTGGATATGTTTCTTTGTGAGATTTTCACTGCTTTGGTTAGATTGTTTTTGTCAGCTCCTCTCTGCCTGATAGCGAATCTAAGGATTTTCAAGTGCAATTTGTCAATCTTGAGCCCTCTATTTCAACAGAGCACACCTAATTTTTTTTTATTGCTAATTAATTTATTTAGAGGCACTGGGTCAACCTCTTTTGGTAAACTGATGAGTGAGAGACTCCCTGCAAGCTCTCAGCTTACGGTATAGGATAAACTCTCAGCTTACAGTAGAGGATAATTACTTAGGAAATACAAAAGTAACATCATTTGGAACACAGCTCAAATAGTAGTCTATTAGCTATCTAACACTTTTATCTGAATAAATTTTCAGGGAGTTCTCAAAATGTGGCACAATTTACTAGTTTTTTCCTGTCTGCCTGTAAACTATCATATTTCCTCTTTTAAAAAATCATGCTTTTCCACACGTTGTCTCATTCCTTCCTGTCACTGCCACACTTTTTGGAAAATGAAAAGTCTTTTCCTGTTGCTTCCATCTCTTCTCTGTCAACTTAAGTCATGGGTCCATGGATTATGACCTGCATCCCCATGACTCTGCTCTAGTGGCCCTGCAAGGTCACTAGGGATTGCAATATACAAAGGCTTTTCTTTCTGTATATTCTCTTGATGTTACATAAAACAGTACTAGCCTCCTCCTCTTTCTTGAAACTCTCTTTCCTTATTTCCCATGACATTAGCATGTGGCAGTTCTGCTACCTGAATGGCTGCTGTTGCTTGTCTCTTTTGATGGATGTACTCTCCTTTTATGCTAAATATGTAGATAGCTGCAGGGTTGTCTTGCTTGCTCTGCATCCATTCTTCTTTTCTGGTTCTAGCATCTCCATGGTTTTACTTCAGAGAAGCAACTTCCGTCTCATCCTCAGCCATGTAGTCCTGGAGGTGTTAATGTAGCTCCCTGATTCTGGGGCTCAGCACCTGGCCCTGGCCTGTGCAATCAGCTTATTACATCCAATTCTTCCTGCCTGAAATCCCCCTCAGTGATTCGTTGGGACATTGTTGTGTGACCTGAATTCAGCCAATCATTGTCAGCCCTGGAACATTTGCTAGAACTACTGGGAAAGAAAGCTTTTTGTTTCTGGTAGTGTTGACTTTTTACAATATAAGTCTAAAGCTGCACATGACAGTTTTACCTCTGTGGAGGAAATGAGGTAGGCATCTACCTAGGGGGAAGGAAGGAAAAAGGGGCTACAGGGTAAAGAGGGCATCTGTGCAGAGTGACAGGGGCAAAGCAAATGAATATCTGCTCAGGGGTGCAGTAGCCTGAAGTAGGGTATTTGAGCCCAAATGATGGGCTTTGATTACCTTTATTTCAAATATAATTTATTTAATTGCACATTCATATAATTTAAATTGTAATAATTTTAACAATTGGTTCACAAAATTCCTGAAGATTTAACAGTGGACTCCAGCCCACTCATGCCTCTAGTTTGAATATCTGTTGATGTTTCTTGGCTGAACACATTATTAATGCCATGGCTACCGATATGGTTTGGCTCTGTGTCCTCTCCCAAATCTCATCTCAAATGGTAATCCCCACGTGCTGAGGGAGGGACCTAGTGGGAGGTGATTGGATCATGGCGGTGGTTTCCCCCATGCTGTTCTTGTGATAGTGAGTTCTCATAAGAACTGATGGTTTTAAAGTGTGGTACTTCTTGCTCTCTCTCTCTCTCTCCCTCTCGCTGTCATATAAGATGTGTCTTGCTTCCCCTTTGCCTTCTGCCATGATTGTAATTTTCTTGAGGCCTCCCCAGCCATGCAGAACTGTGAGTCAGTTAAATCTCTCTTTGTTTAAAAAAATTATGCAGTCTCAGTATGTTTATAGCAATGTGATAACAGACTGATACAGAAAATTGGTACCGGCAGAGTGGGATACTGCCATAAAGATAACCTGAAAATGTGAAAGTAACTTTAGAACTGGGTAACAGGCAGAGTATGGAACAGTTTGGAGTGCTCAGAAGAAGACAGGAAGATATGAGAGAGCTTGGAACTTCCTAGAGACTTGTTGAATGGTTTTGACCAAAATGGGGATAGTGATAGAGACAATGAAGTCCAAGCTGAGGTTTCAAATGGAGATGAAGAACTTCTTGGGAACTGGAGCAAAGTTCGTTCTTACTATGCTTTAGCAAAGAGATGGGTGGCATTTTGCCCCTGCCCTAGAGATCTGTGGAATTTTGAACTTGAGAGAGATGATTTAGGATATCTGGCAGAAGAAATTCTAAGCAGCAAAGTGTTCATGATGTGACCTGGCTTTTTCTGAAAGTGTTCAGTCATATGTGTTCACAAAGGGATGGTTTGAAATTAGAACTTATGTTTAAAAGGGAAGCAGAACATAAATGTTTGGAAAATTTTCAACCCATTTTCTGGGGAGAAATTCAAGCTGGCTGCAGAAATTTGCATATGTAAAGAGGAGTTGAATGTTAACAGCAAGACAATGGAGAAAATGTCTCCAGGGCATGTCAGAAATCTTGGCAGCAGCCCCTCCCATCACAGGCTTGGAGACCTAGGAGGGAAAAATGGTTTTGTGGGGTGGGCCCAGGACCCTGTTGCTCTGTGCAGTCTCAGGACTTGGTGTCCTGCATTCCACCTGCTCCAGCTCTGGCTGTGGCTAAAAGGGACCATGTACAGCTCTGGCCATTGCTTCAGAGGGTGCAAGCCTTGAGCCTTGGTGATCCACATGGTGTTGGGCCTGCAGGTACACAGAAGACAAGAGATGAGGTTTGGGAACCTCAGCCTAGATTTCTGAGGATGTATGAAATGCCTGTATGTCCAGAGAAGTCTGCTGCCAGGGCGAGACCCTTGTGGAGAACTTCTGCTAGGGGAATGCAGAAGGAAAATGTGGGTTTGGAGTGCCCACATAGTTTCCACTGGGGCACTGCCTAGTGGATATGTGAGAAGAGGGCCACTGTCCTCCAGACCCCAGGAAGGTAAATCCATCAACAGCTTGTGCTGTGCACCTCGAAAAGCCACAGACGCTTAATGCCAGCCCATGAAAGCAGCCATGGGGGCTGTACCCTGCAGAGCCACAGAGGCAGAGATGGCCAAGGGAGCCCACCTCTTTCATCAGCTGAACTGGATGTGAGGCATGGAGTCAAAGGAGATTTTGGAGCTTTAACATTTAATGACTGCCCAGCCGGGTTTTGGACTTGCATGGGGCCTGTGACCCCTTTGTTTTGGTCAATTTCTCCCATTTGGAATGGGAACATTTACCCAATCCCTGTACCCCCTTTGTATCTTGTTAAGTAACTAACTTGTCTTTGATTTTAGAGGCTCATAGTGGAAGAGACTTGCCTTGTCTCAGATGAGACTTTGGACTTAGACTTTTGAGTGAATGCTGGAATGAGTTAAGACTGGGGGACTGTTGGGAAGGCATGATTGGTTTTGAAATGTGAAAAGGACATGAAATTTGGGAGGGACCAGGTGAAGAATGATATGGTTTGGCTCTGTGTCCCTACCCAAATCTCATCTCAAATTGTAATCCCCACATGTTGAGGGAGGGACCCTGATTGGATCATGGGGGTGGTTTCCCTCATGCTGTTCTTATGATAGTGAGTTCTCACAAGAGCTGATAGTTTTAAAATGTGGCATTTCCTCACTCTCTCTCCTGTTGCCATGTAAGATGTGCCTTGCTTCCTCTGCCTTCTGCCATTATTGTAAGTTTCTTGAAGCCTCTCCAGCCATATGGAATGGTAAGTCAGTGGAAACTGTTTTGTTTATAAATTACCCAGTCTCAGGTAGTATCTTTATAGCAGTGTGAAAATGAACTAACCCAGCTACCAAATGATAATTTTTATAATTCAGTGTTACTTCTCACTCATTAGTATTCGACTCCAAATACCAGCTTTCTCTCTCTCTTACTTATTTATGTATGTGTTTATTTATATTAGTCTGGACTCATCAAGACTTATTTTTATTTAATATATTATACTCCATTAATATCATTATTTCTTTTGATGCTCAAATTGTCCACAATTTGGTAAGTGGTAGGTCCTTTAAGCTGGTGCCTATTGTGTTTTGACCTATCCTAATAATTCTTTTAGAACTTTTTTTTTCATGATTTTAGGATTTTAAAAAATTATTTTTTGTTACTTTCTGGTGCAAGAAGATTATTCTCTGTATATTTACCTGTTGTCTCAATCCCCCATGTATGTAATTGTTATCTCATTGCTATTGCCTCCTGGAACATGATCACCTCCCTGCAGCCCACTCCAGGCCTCCCTGGAGGCCACTGCAGCGCTGCATAGACATTCAGTTTGTCTGGGCCCTAAACACTGGGGTTGTTGCTGACCTTGTCCCCATGCATAGATGCCCTCCTTGCCTTGCTTTGGCTCTGACACCCACCCCTGCCTCACTTCCCCCTGTGTGGACTTGGTCAGTTTGTATTTTATGCTTTCACATATTTTAGACTCAACTTGTTACTATTTTGTTGAGGAATTTTGCACTGACAGTCTGGAGTTGGCAAACTCCTTAAAGGATCATACAGTAAATATTGTGGACTTTCAGAACACATGTTTTCTATCTCATCTGTAACTGCCTGACTCTGTCATAGCAAGAAAAAGGATATGGTTGTGTTTCAATAAAACTTTATTTATAGATGGTTAGCCCATAGACTACAATTTGCTGACACTTGGTTTCTGTTTAGAAGGTCTGCAGTTTTGGTCTGTAGTTTTATTTTTCTTAAATGCCTTTGTCTATTTCAGTATCAGGGCATTGCTGGCTTGATAACATGAGTTTGGAAGTGTTTCTTCTTCTTTTATTTCCTAGAAGAGATTGTGCAGAATTAGCATTATTTCATCCCTAAATGTTTGTTAGAATTTGCCTGTGAAAAAACCTGGGCCTAAAGCTCTCTGTTACCTTTGACATCTCTGTCACAAACTGGGTTCTAGAGACCAGGAGCTAATCTCATAGCAATCAGGAGGGGTGCTTGGTAAGACTGCAATAGTGAAGTTTCTCATTTTCTCTGACCAACCTTTTTTTTTTCTTGTAAAATCAAGCAACTAATTCTTGAAAGAAGGGTTTTTTCTTTTTCTTTTTCTTTTTTTTGGTACAATGTGAACTTTTCTCAGAAATTGCTAGATGGGAATTTAATTTCTTTATTATAAAAAATGAGCCAAATTTTATTTTTTTAATTTAAAAAACTGTGAGAAAGGAGTTAAGATTATATATACATATACACATATTTTTTTCTCTCTCTCTATATAAAATCTCTCATAGATATGAGAGAAAAATAGAGCTATATGATATATATATAATATAGTATTAATATATATAACACTAATATAACATTACTTTTAATACTATATAGATAGATATAGGTCTATATATCTCTCATATATATGAGAGAAAGAGAGTGAGAGAGGGAGAGGGAGGAGAGAGAGAGCACGAGGCGTGGAGAGAGATAAAGAGATGTTGCAAACTCTAGCAAGCAGATAATATAAAAGATATTCCTACATACCTTTTATTACCATATAAGACACTCCTGGTCTTAGGTTAATATTCTGGACTTGCCATATGTTAAAATCTTACAGTGACATATCATTTCTCAGTCACGAATCCTGGATTTCAGTTGAGATTATTCAAGATATTCTAGTGAGAGGAAAGGAATTCCAGGCCCTTCATACAAGGCTGATCGTTTATCATCAATGGGATATACACAAAGAAATGATCCTTCCTGGATGCATAGAATGATTATTGACCCAAGTAAAGAACATCAAAATACTGTCACTTACATGTAATCAGCAACACCCTTGACCTGCTGGAAAGCAGTAATGTAAAATATATGCGTGTGACCTGTAATAATCTTAAGGACATTCATCTTCCCTGCTTTCTGTTACTTCCCAGTTAAACTTCTCTCTGTCAGGTGCTGTAATAAAAATGGCTGAGGAAATGGGGTTACAAATTTATACTCACCCTGCAGATGTGTCTGCTTGAAGTGTATTTCGTTGTTACAAACAGATTAGGAGAACAAAATCCAAAATTAATGATCTTTTTGTTCTTGGGAATAATACATTCCCTAGCAGTGAATGAATCCCTGTCCTTTGACTTCACTGCCAAGGGTATTTTTGTGAAGCCCAGTTTGTGATCTACATGATATATTTCTGTCCCAAGGACTATGCCAAAAGATACTGCATACTTTCTTAGTTTTAAGCCATCCTCAGCCCGGCCTGCTCCAGCCATTGCCTTGTAACACAAATGCTGTACTGGGTTTCTTACCTTTGTTTCTTCAGAGTCACTTTCTCTCACTCTCAACCCTATTCTGTAACAAGCAGGGTGACCTTTTGGGATTACACCAATAGCCTCCTTTGCTTGGGTTTGGCCAATAGGGAGGCATTAATAGATGATCCAAGTTGGGAAGGATCCCCCAGTCCCCTCCTTGTGGGTTCTTAACTGGCTGATTATGTCCCTCAACTGAGGATCACAGTTCTTATAAGATGGCTTTCTCCACACAGCTCTCTCAGTAACCACTGCCTTCCTTTTCCTCTTCCAGCTTAGGAGTGGTAACTAGAAATACTATCCCAGAGGCTCTTGTAGTTTCCCTATACCCTACCCTCACTTCTGTAAAGTAATTTTATTAAACTCTCCTCATATTCTCTTTATTTGACTGTGCCATCTGTTTCCTGCCAGGGCCTAGACTGATACAGAAGGATAATTACAACAAATCTCTTTTCAACCTTTTTTATCTCTCTGATGCCACACCATAATACTTTTTAGCTTAGCTTCCCTGGATTGAAATCAATTTATCAGAAGATCCCTGAGGGCAATAGAAAAGCTGAAAAGTAAAACTTGTATTTCTATTAGGTACTTAATTTTGTGTACCTGCAAAGTTAATTGAATATAAGCTAGTTAAAGCATTTCACCCAAGATTCTGCTCCGTAAGTTTTTGGCATTCACTTTATCTGTGGCTATGTATTAATCTAAAGCACCTTAGTGCCATGTTTGACCCTCACATTCTAAATAGAACAAACTTCTCTCCTTAAAGACCTCCTCAAAGAAGAATTAAGAGATGAGGAAGGGTCCTTTGCAGTCCTTTGTGTGGGAAAATCTGGGTGAGGTCTAGGGAAACTTCAGTAAGGGTGATGCTTGTTTTAAAAATAGACATTTAAAAACAGACTTGTGTTTATTGCAGCACTACTAATAATAATCAAGATATGGAATTAACCTAAATGTCCCTTCATGGATGAATGAATAAAGAAAATGTGGTACATATATATAATGCAATACTGTTTGGCCATGAAAATGAATGAAATCCCGTCATTTGCAATAGCATGGGTGAAACTGGAGGGCATTACGTTAAGTGAAATAAGCCAGGCACAGAAAGACAAATACTAGATAATCTCACTCATACGTGGGATGTAAAAGACCGTTCTCATAGAAGTAGAAAGTAGAATAGTGGTTACCAGAAGATAGAGATGATAGGAAAGATGGGGAGATGATTAGTGATTGCTCAATGAGTACAAAGCCACACTTAAATAGGAGGAATAAGTTATGGCACTCTATTGCATATTAAAATGACTAGAATTAATGATAATGTATATTTCAAAAAAGCTAGAAGTTTTTGAATGCTTTCATCACAAAGAAATGACAAATGTTTAAGGTGACAGATATGCTAATTACCATTTGATCAATTTATACCTGTATCATAACATCACAATGTACCCCATAAATATGTGCAATTATTATGTGTCAGTCATAAATGGAAAATAAATAATATCTGCCTAATGAAATTGTTGTGATAATACAGTGAAATATGCATATGAAGCATTGTGCACAGTACCTGACACAAACCTTCAAAAACTGTTAGTGTTTTTTCCTTTATAATTATAAAGGTGCTTACAATTTTGAAAACTGTGCTCACACATTTGAAAGGAAAACTTTATGAAATTTCTGTAAAAAAATACTCATATGTCAATGGATGAACTTTCAGAAAATAACTTAGTAAATAACTGTACTCGTTTGAGATACCCTCCCCCTTGGCTCTAATTTTTGCAATGAGTAGAAAACAGATCAGATCACAGATTCTTCTTTCAGTTTCTGAGAGCTAAGATATTAGAGATCTGGATTACATTTTCTCCCCCAGTTTGTTAAATACTCACAGGGAAAAATAAATCAAAATGAAATTGCCACTTTAATAATATAAATCTTTCCATTTTGGGCTGTAAGATGTCTTTCTCTGTTAACCATTCAGATCTTATTTTAAAGCCTTCAGATAATCCCTATGAAGTTATTGCTGTATATTGTTATGACCTGGAAATATACATAGATTTTTTTTGTTAATTAAAAAATATGAGAAAGAAGGGCTGATACCATTCTTCCAGGATGTTGTGGCTTGTAGATTGTCGATAATGGTGTACCTGCATTGTCATATATTAACTAAATGGTGACCCTTTTCAAAATCATAGACCAGAAATGGAATTCATTTGTCTGGAAAAATGCTTGCATCTGTGATTCTTGGTGGAATGGTAGCTTTGCTGAAGGATTGTAGAGTGCTAACTTTTGATGTGTGTTTGTTGGAAAAAAGCTGAATTTATTCCACATTAATTCCCTTTCAGTAAGATTTTCTTTCTGTCTAGTTGAAATAATTTTTGGATACATTGATTAAAAAACAGCATATTCCATTTATTAATTAATATTACTTTAGATATAAAGAATTTTCTCTGCAACTATTTATAGTAATTTTTTTGAAGTTTGGATTTAAAAATCAAAAGTGACAAATTACATCATGTAACTTTTATACTTATGATTACATTTATTTCTTCATCAGATTCATAACAGGCAACAGTGGTTGTGATATACAAAGGTGGCAGGAGTTCTTATAACCAGGAAAGGAAATTCTCCTGTGAGAGTCATTACTGCACATAGATTAGTTCTTTCTTTTCCTTTTTTTTTTTCTTTTTTTTTCAAAAGATGTAAGATGGGGAGAGGTTTTTGAGCAGTTAGGTTTGTGGAGAGGCATACGTGACATTTCCCTTTATCTCAAATTATGAATCTTGAACTGTGCATTTCCCAGCTATTGCAAAAGATTCTGGAGTGAGCCTTCTTTACTATTAGAGACATATGGACTTACATTGCCTTTGCAGTCACATTTTTTTCAGAGTGTGTGTGGAATAAACTGCACGTGTAGAGTTTTATGGATTAATTTAAACATCATGAGGAAAGTGCCCAGGCCTTCCTAGTTACGGGACCTCATTTATTATAATAGCAACAGCAACCATCACTTTCATTGAAAACTCATTTTCTGTTATCCATGGTCATGAGTTTCTCAGCATCTTTATTAATGCCATTTTGATGCCTTTTTCTTAAAGTGTTAAATGATTGAGGGCTGAAGTTGGTGGAGATTCTCTGTAGTTAATTAAAATAGTTGTTTTATGAGACTGAGAACTTAAAGTTAGGCTGTTGTCTGGAGTCCTTAAGGAATTCTTTTTAGATTTGTGCAAGGCAAAGAAAAAAAAAAAAACAGCTCGAGGCATTTGTTTCCATTTTCTTGGGGAGAGTATTCACTTTGTCTTCTTAAAATTAATGATCTCCTTGAATTGATACTCCAAGCCTCTTTTTCATAGAAAAGATCCTTTATGAAAAGAGTTTTTTAAATATTTGTATTATTTATCAAATAATATTTAAGAAAGTGTTAGGGTCTGATTATAGTCAGGACATGCAGAGATTTCATAGACTCAAGCCATCAACAATCTAAACAAGAACGAGTTTAAGAAGTGTTAAAAACCACTAAAATAAGTTAAAAACCTGGTACCAGTTAGTTCAGGCTTCTGTTGTGACATAAAATTGTTGAAATATCAGTGGTCTTGATCCAGCAGATAAAGATGGTGCCGTTAGAAGTTTAAACACTTTTCACCAATGCCTATCCATCTCTGTTAGGAATTTATGTAAGCTTCATGGGACGATTCCAAGCCACTTCACCAAGAGACAAGATAATTTCTCCTTTTTGAAGTTGTCAGGCCTAGTCAGTGGCTACTCTGAAGCCAAATAATATATGACATAAGATTATTTCCCAAGATGATTGGCTTGTTTTATTATCTAAAGTTAGACTCTTTCATATGCCCCCTGAGATGCAGACTGGCTCAGAAGCACATGAAATAAATACATACAACAAATCCCTTATTTTGCACATGAGGAGAGAACATACCATTTTTATTAGTAGAAAAATATGATTCTCTTTGACCAAACAAAGGTTCAAAAGATATTTACTTATTTATTGCTTGATGGGGTACTCAGTGTTTAATCTTCTCTGGGCAGCCTCAGGTCTCTGGCTGGCCCCGAGCATCAGACCATCCACTAATTTCCAGTTTCTGACCCAGGCTGGTCTTACAAGGTTGTGGTGAATTGGCCGTACCCAGTCTTTTAGCATCCAAGTGCTGGGTTCCATACCTGAGTTCAAGGTCTGGTACTCTCGCTAACAGAGTGGCTTCCTGACAGAACTTTAAACTTTTGGGTCACAGTTTGTTTATCTGCAAAATGGGATGAAGCTGTGGGAAGAGGATTGATTTGCATTGTCTGGGAATTCCCCTGAGTTTTAACCTTCTAGAAATTTACCAATTTTTTTGAATTTCAATTGTTTATTTTGGTAGGATATAATTATTTGATTTTTGGTTAAACATGAAACTAATCTTTAAAGAAGACTTAGTCTTCATATCTAAAAGGGAAAAATGAGTTAAGTAAAAATTATCCCAGGCATAAAAGTCAATATCCATCATATATCCACATTTTATCCATCCCAGTCATATAAGTTATATCCGTCTTTCCCCCATTACCTCAACCCATCACTCACCAAGCAGGGGAAGATTTTATTCAGATGTGGCCACTGATTGAACCAGTATTGAACATCTGACTCATTTGTGTTCCTAGAGCTAAGAACTGTGCCCACACATAGCTTATTATCTGCTCAGATTTCATTTTGCCAAAATTTATAATAAGAGACACAGACACAGAGAAGCAGATGGTTGGGGTTGAGGAAATCATGATGGAGTGTTGGAGCTGGTGACCCTATTGTTCTATATACTTGACTAGAGTACGACTAAGTTAAGCAGATATGGGGACACTTTAGAGGGAATCAGAGGTGAGGGACCACTAGCCCTGTGAGGGGCAGGAGGGCTTTCAGGGCTACACTCCCAGTTTCCATGATGTCTGGCAGTGCCTGCTGTTCCTTGAATCTGTGAGACCCCCTTATCCTTTCCACTTGACTTTGGGCAATTTCTGTCTCTTGTAGCTGAAACAGCTGTGAATGAAACAAAGATAAAGACATTATTATAAAATCCAAATGAATTGGAATAAAGGGTGAATAAAAGCATCATGCTTTCCAAAGAACCCTGGTCTCATACCTGGGTTCAAGGTCTGGTACTTTTGCTAAAGTGGCTTCCTCAGAGAAATTTAGACTTCTGGGTCACAATTTGTTTATCTGTAAAATGGGATGAGGCTGTGGGAAGAGGTTTGATTTGCATCATCTGTAAATTGCCCCGAATTTTAACATTCTTGAAATTTACCAATTTTGTTAAATTTCAACTGTTTGTTTTGGCAGGATTTAATTCTTTGATTTTGGGGAGTTTTAGAGAGTAGAAAGAGGAAGGCAAAGATGAGAGAACGATGGAAACCCAGGAGTAGGGCCTTCTGGATTGAAGATCTAAGGGCCTCAGTCAATATTGAATATGGCAACTGAAAGACATGATTATCTGACAGAGCATGAGTGTCCCTTTTCCCCGACATGTCAAAAGAAAGACAGGTTGACTAGGAAATGAAAGTTCCTATCTGCTTTAATTACCCACAGTGGGAACCTTTTCTCTGGGATTTGAAAATTTCCATTCTGACTTCAATGACTAATAGACAGTAAATTATTTTTCTGCTGGTCAAGAAGCTGGAAGGGAATGTAGACCTTCTTTGATCATCTCTGGCTAAATGGCCTTATGGAGATAGAGTGGGATGTAAGAATACTTACAGGGAAGCTGGAGGGTTCTCGTGTGCTTCTTCCCCCCATCCATTCAAACCATCCCCAGGTTTAAAAAAAATTCATTAAAAATTGATGAATAAAAATTATATATTTTTGTGGCAAAAACATGTTTTGAAATACGTATACATTGTAAATGAAAATGTGATATATATACACAGGAGAATATGCTATTTAATCTTAAAATAGAAGGAAATGCAGCTTTTATACCTAAAATTTCATCAGTGATAGTAAACACTGGCCTCTAGATGCTAGAGTCTCAAGATTTAAATTTAAAGTTAACATTGTTTCCTTTTTGGAATATTAGCAAGTTTGTCCATCTTCCCCCACTCCCACTCCCCTCCCATCCTCTCCCTTCCCCTCCTCTCCCCTCCCCTTCTCTTCCCTTCCTTTCCCCTTTCCTTTCCTCTTTCCTCTCCTCTCCTCTCCTTCCTCTCCTCTCCTTTTTCCTTTCCTTTCCTCTTTCCTTTGCTTTCCTTTCATTTTTCGTTTCCTTCCAATTAATTTTACCAAAATAATTACCAGAATTCCAGGGGTTAGGGGCTAGGAAAACAGTTAGGGGCTAGGGAAATAGGCAAGGGGATGGGTGAAGGAAAGAAAGTAAGGAAGGCTGAAAAAAAATGTTCCTATCTGCATAATTGTGCCAAGGGCCTGCGTGGTAGGCAGAGCGATGATTCCCAAAGATGTTTATGCCCAGTGTGTTACCTTACATTGCAAAAAAGATCTCAAAGATGTGATTAAGGGCATGGACATTAAGATGGAAAAGATTATTTTGAATTATTCACACAGGCTCAGTCTAATCACAGGAGTCCTTAAAAGCAGAGAACAATTCTATGCCATAGCCAAAATAACAGGAGATCTGACTGTGGACAAAATTATCAGAGAGATGATACATTGAGAGCATTTAAAATGGAGGAAGGGGACCATCAGCCAAGGAATGGGGGTAGTGTCTAGGAGCTAGAGAAGGCAAGGAAACAGACATCCCCCTACAATCTCCAGAAAGTAATGAAGCCCTGCAACACCTTGGTTTTTAGCCAGTGAGACCCGTGCTGGGCTTCTAACATGCAGGAGTATAAGATAACAAATTTGTGTGTGTGTGTGTGTGTGTGTGTGTGTGTGTGTTTAAGCCCCTGAGTTTCTGGTAATGTCTTACAGCAGCAATAGAAAACTAACATAGCATGCACAATTATGAGTAGTGCTATGTCTACCTTCTCTCTAGAATCATGGTCTTCATTCCTGATGGTCAATTCAAGGCTGGCAACCATTCATGATTTGTAGCCTGGAACTCTTTCCACTGAACAAGAACTCAGAAGGTCATAGTGGAAAGAAGACCAGAAGTCGAGATACATGGGTTTAAGTTTAGGCTCTAGGCTCTGCCACTTGGTAATTGTGTAACATAGCACAAAAACCCTCTGGCTCCAGTTTTTCTCAACGCAACAATAAGAAGTTTAGATTAAGATAATCTCTAATTCCTTTTAGTGGGGGCCCTTGATGATTTTTCTGAGTGCCTGCCTCACTCAGTCACTCAGAGTCAATGTTAATGGCAGACTAAACATAGTTGTGCTTATTTGGTGAAGAATGGGTGTTTAAATGTATTCGTTAAAAAGAAATGTGTTATCTTAATTTTTCTTTTTTTCTCACCAAGGAATGAGATTTGAGGACTACTTAGGATATGAGCAGATTTAGATTAAATCTGGGACCAGAAACTTCCAGTTTAATTTTCAGCAGAATATTAATTACCTATTTTACATTATTGGAGGATAGAATTTATTGGTCCACAATCTTTTTTTCAATATGAAATACAGATTCCTTGATATTATTTTTTTCTTATTTTTACCTCGATCAAAAGTTTTGCCTTTCTAGTTTGCATAGTATTAGGTTGTCTTTTCCCTTAGAGTATTCTCTACTATACTTTTGATATGATATTTATTCTGCCTCAATATATTTATTTACATTTTTTACTCATTTGATTAATTTCAATAACTTTTTTATCCATGGATTTTAAAAAACCTATTAACAAAACCTAAAGTTTCCTTAGGTTCTTTTTCGTTATTTTGCCAAAATATTGGCAAAATATTTTGTTAAATAGTTTATTTGTTATATGTTGGATAGCTTTGGCTACTGAGGTGGAGAAAATATTTGTTTTCGTTTACAGTAATTTTGCATGTCAATTATAAAACCTTTACTTTGGAAATTTTTATTTATCTTTATTGTCAGGGAACTGAACATCAGGAGACTAGACATATTAGAGAAGAAACTCCCTTTTTAATTTTTTCCATCTGAAAATTAGATATTTATATGAAATACACAAAACATACCTTAAAGTAATAGTGTGATTCATGTAAACTGATTGATATGTAATATTTAGGAGCATAAAATCATGGAATATCAGAGTTGAAGGGACTAAACTGTTACTATTATTACTTTTTCAATATTCTTTTACTGTGGTAAGAATGCTTAACATGAGACCCTCTTAACAAATTTTTAAGTGTAAAATACAGTACTGTTAATTGTAGGGACAATGTTGTACAGCAGACCATTAAAACATATTTATTTTGCATAATTGATACTTTATATTCTTTTATTAGCAACTCCACATTTCCTCCTCCCTGCACCCTTGAAAACCACCATTTTACCATCTGATTATCAGTGAATATTTTAGATACCTTATATAAGTGAAATCATGCAGTATTTGGCTTTCTGTAATTGGCTTATTTCACTTAGCCTTGTAATGTCCTCAAGGCTCATCGATGTTTTTACATATTGCATGATTTCCTTCTTTTTTTAAGGTTGAGTAATATTCCATTATATGTTTATACTACATTTTCTTTCTTCATTCATCTGTTGATGGACATTTAGGTTATTTCCATATCTTGGCAATTGTAAATAGTAATGCACATTGCAGTACTAATATATGTATTTGAGATCTTAATTTCAGTTTTTTGGATAAATACCCAAAAGTGGGATTGCTGGATCATATGGTAGTTCTATTTTTAATTTTTTGAGAAATACTCATACTTTTTTCATAGTGGCTTTACTATTTTGCATTCTCAGCAATAGGGTGTTAGGGTTGCAATTTCTTCACATTCTCACCATTCTCTTTTGGTTTTTAAATAATAGCCATTCTTTTTTTTTTTTTGTTTAGACGGAGTCTCGCTCTGTCACCCAGGCTGGAGTGCAGTGGCGCAATCTCGGCTCACTGCAAGCTCTGCCTCCCGGGTTCACGCCATTCTCCTGCCTTAGCCTCCAGAGTAGCTGGGACTACAGGCGTCCGCCGCCACGCCCGCCTAACTTTTTGTATTTTTAATAGAGACGGAGTTTCGCCGTGTTAGCCAGGATGATCTCGATCTCCTGACCTCGTGATCCGCCCTCCTCGGCCTCCCAAAGTGCTGGGATTACAGACGTGAGCCACCGCGCCCGGCCAACAATAGCCATTCTTACCAGGTGTGAGGTGTTATCTTATTGTGGTTGTGCTTTGTATTTTTCTGGTTAGCGATGCTGAGCATCTTTCTATACAACTGTTGGCCATTTGTATAGCTTATTTAGAGAAATGTTTATTCAAGACTTTAGCTCATTTTAAAATCAGATTATTCATTTTTTTGCTATTGAGTTCTATATATATTTTAGAAATTAATTCATTTGATATAGGGTTTGCAATTTTTTTTTTCATTCCTAAGGCTATCTTTTCACTCTGTTGATTGTTCCCTTTGCTGTGCAGAAGTGTTTAGTTTGATGTAGTCCCACTTGTCTTTTTTTGCTTTGTTGTCTGTGCTTTTGTTGTTACTTTCATAAAGTCATTGCCAAGACCAATATTTGTCTAATATTCATCAGGAATATTGGCCTTTAGTTTTCTTATGATATCTTTGTCTGGTATGATACCAGGGTAATGCTGATCTTATAAAATGAATTTGGAAGTGTTTCCTCCTCTTCAACTTTTTTGAAGAATTTGAGGATTGATGTTAATTCTTCCTTAAATGTTTGGTAGAATTCATCCATGAAGCCATCTGGTCCTGGGCTTTTCATTTTGGGAGGCTTTTGATTACTGATTCAATCTCCTTACAAATTTTAGGCCTATTCAGACTTTCTGTGTCTTCATGACTGAATCTTAGTAGGTTGTATATTTCTAAAAACTTATCCATTTCTTCTAGGTTACTCATTTTGTTGGTATAAAATTATTTATAGTAGTCTCTTATGATCTTTTTTTTATTTCTGTTGCATCAGTTATATTTTCTTTAATTTGCGATTTTTTAAAATTTGAGTCTTCTCTCTTTTTTTCTTAGTCTAGCTAAAGGTTTGTTGATTTTTTTTGGTCTTTTAAAAAAAACCCAACTCTCAGTTGTGTTAATGTTTTTGCTATTAGTTTTCTATTTTATCTATTTCTGCTCTAATCTTTAGTATGTCCTTACTTCTGGTAACTTTGGACTTAGTTTATTCTTTTTCTATTTCCTTGAGGTGTAAAGTTGGGTTGTTTATTTGAGTTCTTTGTTTTTAGTATAGATGTTTATCACTATACATTTCCCTTTTGGTACTACTTTTGCTGAATTCATAAATGCTAGTATGTTGTGTTTTCATTTTCTCAAAGTATTTTCTAATTTCTCTTTTGATTTTTTATTTGACCCAATGGTTGTTTAAGAATATGTTGTTTAATTTCCACACATTTGTGAATTTTCCGGTTTTCCTTCTGTTAATGATTTCTGGTTTCATACCATTGTGGTTGGAAAAGATGCTTGGTATGATTACCATCTTAAATTTTTAAATTTAAGATTTAAACTTGTTTTGGGCCCTAGCATGTGATCTATCCTCAAGATTTCTTGTGTGCTTGAGAAGAATGTGTATTCCGCTGCCACTGGGTGGAACATTCTGTATATGTCTGTTAGGTCAATTTGGTCTATGACATTGTTAAGTTTAATATTTCCTTGTTAATTTTCTGCCTGGACGTTCTGTCTTTTATTGAAAGTGGGGGTCTTAAAGTCTTCTATTATTATTTTATTCCTGTCTGTTTCTCCCTTCAGATCTGTTAATGTTTGCTTTACATTTTGTGTTCTTGTGTTGGGGGCATATATATTTATAATTGTTAAAACCTCCTAGAGAATTTAACTTTTTATCATTATATAGTGTCTTTTTTTTGGTGTCTCGTGACTTTTTTTTTTTTTTAACTCAGAGTCTATTTTGCTCAAGTGTAGCCACCTCTGCCTCTGCTCTCTTTTTGTTGCCATTAGCATGGAATACTTTTTCCATCCTTTCACTTTCAGCCTGTGTTTGCTGTTACATCTAAAGTGAGTTTCTTGTAGAGGACATATAGTTATAATAGATCTTTTTAAAAAAATCCATTCAGTGGGAGAAAATTTTTGCAATCTACTCATCTGACAAAGTGCTAATATCCAGAATCTACAATGAACTCAAACAAATTTACAAGAAAAAAACAAATAACCCCCTCCAAAAGTGGGCGAAGGATATGAACAGACACTTCTCAAAAGAAGACATTTATGCAGCCAACAGACACATGAAAAAATGCTCATCATCACTGGCCATCAGAGAAATGCAAATCAAACCCACAATGAGGTACCATCTCACGCCAGTTAGAATGGCGATCATTAAAAAGTCAGGAAACAACAGATGCTGGAGAGGATATAGGGAAATAGGAACACTTACACTGTTGGTGGGACTGTAAACTAGTTCAACCATTGTGGAAGACAGTGTGGCGATTCCTCAATGATCTAGAACTAGAAATATCATTTGACCCAGTCATCCCATTACTGGGTATACACCCAAAGGATTATAAATCATGCTGCTATAAAGACACATGCACACGTATGTTTATTGTGGCACTATTCACAATAGCAAAGACTTGGAACCAACCCAAATGTCCATCAATGATAGACTGGATTAAGAAAATGGGCACATATACACCATGGAATACTATGCATCCATAAAAAAGGATGAGTTCATATCCTTTACAGGGACATGGATGAAGCTGGAAACCATCATTCTCAGCAAACTATCGCAAAGACAAAAAAACAAACACTGCATGTTCTCACTCATAGGTGAGAATTGAACAATGAGAACACTTGGATACAGGAAGGGGAACATCATACACCGGGGCCTGTTGTGGAGTGGGGGGTGGGGGGAGGGGGGAGGGATAGCATTAGGAGATATACCTAATGTAAATGATGAGTTAATGGGTGCAGCACACCAACATGGCACATGTATACATATGTAACAAACCTGCACGTTGTGCACATGTACCCTAGAACTTCAAGTATAATAGAAAAAAATTGAAAGGGGTGATAATAATGATGATAATAACACAAGCCACCATCAATAAAATACCTTCTTTTGAGATAAAAAAAATTCCATTCAGGTGTTTTATGTTTTTTGATTGGGTATTTCAATCTATTTACATTTAAAGTAATTATTGATAGAAAAGTATTTACAGTTGCCATTTTGTTAACGATTTTCTATTTGTCTTGTAGTTCTTTGGTCCCTTTTTTTCCTCTTGCAAGCTTCCTTTGTATCTTGTTGTTTTTCGGTATGGATATGCTTTGATTCCTTTTTCTCTTCAATGTAACTTTGATAGGTATTTTCTTTATGGTACCATGGGACTCACAAGAAATATTTTATAGTTATAATAGTCTACTTTAAGCTGATAATAATTTCAAACACATACAAAAACTCTACACTTTTAATATTCCCCTCCCACTTTATGTTATTGATGTCATAACTTATATCCAGTCATATTATGCATCTGTTAGTATATATTTTTAGTTGTAGTTGCTTTTGATAATTTTAATTGTCATTGCTTTTGACTTTTAAACTGGAATTTAAAGTGATTGTGTCCCCATTACTACAATAATACAATGTTCTGTATTTGTCTTGGTATTTGCCTTAACAAATGACTTTTTATACTTTTTTAATACGATTGTATTGCTGTTTAGCATTCTTTCATTTCAACTTGAATAACGTTTTATAGCATTACTTGTAAGGCAGATCTAGTGGTGATGGACTCCCTCAGCTTTTGTGTGGAATAACTCTATCTCTGTTTTGTTTTTGAAGGATAGTTTTGCTGCATATAGTATTCTTGTTTGTTTGTTGTTTTGCTTTCAACACTTTCAATATATCATTCCACTCCCTTCTGACCTGGAAGATTTCTTCCGAAAAATCAGCTTATAGTCTTAGGAGGCTCCCTTATATGTGACAGGTGGCTTTTCTCTTGCTGCTTTCAAAATTCTCTCTCTTTTTTTGAGATAGAGTTTTGCTCTGTCTCCCAGGCTGGAGTGCAGTGGTGTGATCTCGGCTCACTGCAATCTCTACATCCTGGGTTCAAGTGATTCTCCTGCCTCAGCCTCCAGAGTATCTGGGATAACAGGCACACACCACCACACCTGGCTAATTTTGTATTTTTAGTAGAGATGGGGTTTCACCATATTGGTCTTGAACTCCTGACCTTAGGTGATCCGCCACCTTGGCCTCCCAAAGTGCTGGAATTACAAGTATGAGCCACCATGCCTGACCCTCAAAATTCTCTTTGTATTTGGCTTTTGACAATTGAACAATAATGTACTATTTTAGATTTTTTTTGGTTTATCTTATTGGGGCTCTTTAAGCTTACTGGATCTGATGTTCATTTCCTTCCCCAGATTTGGGAAGTTTTTGACCATTAGTTCTTTGATTATGCTTTCTGGTCTTTTTCTTCTCTCATCCTGGAACTCCCCTAATGCATATGTTAGTCTTTTATATGGTGTCCCATACATCCCTTAAGCTTTCTTCATCATTTTTAATTTTTATTTCTCCTCAGCCTGAATATTTCCAATGACCTTTCTTTGAGTTTGGTAATCATTTCTTCTGCTTGATTTAGCCTGCTGTTGAATCCCTGTAGCACATTTTAAAATTCAATTATTGTATTCTTCATCTCTTTGATTTGTATTTGGTACTTTAAAATATTTCCAATCTCCTTGTTGAAATTCTCACTTTGTTCTTCCGATCTCACTGAACATAGCGAATGATGGCTGTTTTAAATGCTCTATCAGGTAAATAAAATAACTTTGTTTCATTAGAGTTGGTTTCTGGAGATTTATCTTGTTTTTTTCTGTTTAGAATATATTTCCCTATTTTTCTTTTTCATTTTCCTTGACTCTCTGCATTGTTGTCTGTGCATTAGGCAAAATAGTCATCTCTTCCAGTCTTCCCAGACTGGCCTGCTGCAGGGGAAGATCAGCCCAGCCAGAGATCCTGGAGAACTCTCCAACTTTTGTGCTGGTTCAACATGCTTTCTTTGTTCTTAGAGACCCCCTAGGCAGCTATAATACACTGTGTCCTGTCAGTGCTCCAAGACAAACAAGACTGAAACCCATTCCTCAAGAAGCTTCCCCAAAAGTTGGCTCATGGATGCTCTGTCACGCAACCCCTCCCTTCCACAAGAAGAAGCTGAAGCTGAGACCTGGGTTTTTCACCTATTCACACAGTATGGATCTGTGTGTGGGGTGGGGCAGGGGGTGAAGGAAGGTGGTGATTAGTTGTGTGCTAAATGAAACCACTGTCTCTGCTCTTACTTGCCTCCAGGTGGCTAGATTATGCTGGGTCTTATGAATGCTCTAAGTTATACAGAAGCCAGTCCTCTGGATAACACCCAAAAGTTGGGGCATTTGATGCATAATTCACCTTTTTCTTCCCCAGGGAGAGACTGAGAGATGGCTTTTTGTCCATTCCTTCTGTGCTGAACATATCAGCCTGCACTGCCATCTCTGTTTTCAGTGACTCCAGGTGGCTAGATTTTTCTGGGTCTTGTCAGTATTCCAAGACAGGCTAGACAGATACCTGTCCTCTGGGTAACCCCCAGAAACGTTGGGGCATTGGACATGTAATTTACCTCTTTCCCTCCCAAAGACGAAGTTGAGAGCTGAGGTTTTTCATCCGCTCATGGTGTTGAACCAGAGGAAAAGGTATGGGTCTGGCGATGCCAGCCCACACTGTTGTCTTTGTTCCACTGCCTATACAAGGCCAGATTAAGTCAGATCTCACCTCCATGACAGGCTAGACAGAAAACAGTCCTCTGGGTAATCCCTAGGGAGGAACTGGGATCTGAAGACTTTTGTTATCTCATTCTGTGCTGATCCAGTGAAGGGGGCTATGGACTATGGCAACTGCCAGCCCAAATCAGTATTTCGGTTTTCACTGGCCCTAGGTGGCTATAATAAGACAGGTATTATCAGCATTCCAAGACATGCTAGACAGAAACTACTCCTTAGGGTAACCTCTAGAAAAGTTGGAGCATTGAACATGTTCACCTATTTCCCTCCCTGGGAAGAAGCGGGGAGCTGAGTTTTCTCTGATCATATGGCACCATCCTGGAGGTATCAAATTTTTCTACCCCAGCTTTGATGTGAGTAGTTTCATGCGCACCTGTGGCACAGGAACCTCTCAACTGGTTTCTAGGTTTTGGAATTTGTCCATCAACTCTTTTTTTTTAAACTTTGAGTTTGGGAGTGGAGGTTTAATAAACAAAAGAAAGAGAAAGGAGAACAGCTCACTCTCTTGTGAGAGAATGGGAATTCCCCATCAACTGTTGTCAAATTGGTGTGTTTGTGGGGGGAAGAAGGGTCTAGGGCTTCCTATTTTGCCATCTTGCTGATGTCACTCTATCATTACTATTATGGAAATGTTTACTAAACCTAAAATTATTTAAAAGTTAAATCTTAAGTGTAAAATAAACTTAGAATGGATAATCCACTGTATATAAGTAATAAAAACAACTATAAGGAAGTTTATATTTATTTTATAGTTCTTTTGGAGCTTAAATTTTGGATTGCTAGTACTTCATGGTTATATCAAGTCTAAAACAAGCCATTGGCTATTTAGGGACTGACATACAGCAATGGCAACACTGATATTGGGCTCAAAGGTTGGGATATATGCCCCAGTGCTGGCTCTTCCTAGCTGTGCAATCTTGTGTAAGTTCTTTTATTTCTCTGATCTTCAGTTTTCTTTTACACCAAATAAGGCTATTGAAAAGCAGCTTAATGGCTTGTTAGTAATAAATGATTTAGATACAAAGTGCCTGGAATATAGCAGGCATTCAATAAATTCTTATGCTTTTGTGTATAAATCCATTTAGTTCCTAAAGCATGATGCTTCTACAGCACTTTCCAAGAAAAGTCTGAGGTTTGTTTATGGCACACATTATATTCTGTGAGGCTTAATGCTTCATATCCCAAGATGACCTGTAAGTTAGAATATATATTTGAGTAGCGGACTATCTCACCTGCATTGCAAGCAGTGCAATAGGGAGATAATCTACACGAAAGTACTATGGATATGAGGCCACTGCATTGTTTACTAGAAATATTAGATCTATATTTGTTGTCTACTGGTACTAAGTGCATTGGAATTTGTGACACCAATTTTTATATTTGCTTCATTTCTATTTTTTCTTTTTTCTTTCTCACTTATTTTCAATTTATGCTGTCTTGCTGTATTTTATATAACTTTGTGCAATGCCATCGATCCATTCCAGAACAAAGTAGGTTACTAACAAATGTGTATGTTCATATGTGTGCATATATGCACACACATTAGATACTACTAGTTTAAAAAATTATACAACACTCAGGAAGAAGAAGGTAAGCTTTTGAATCCTTTCTTTTTTCTGCGTGGTGTACCTCAGATTGTCCTGACCAGTTGGATGTGAGTTTCAAGATGAGGCATCATACTAAAAAATTTCCTCCTTAGAAACATTGCATGCCTAATTTATGAAAGATTGAGCCAATATTACCAAATTTATGGCCATTTATGACAAAATGTGTGATACACACTGTTCTATAGATTAAACAAAGTAGCATTTAATTATCTCAATGATGATTCTTAATTTTCTGAATTACAAAATTGGGGGAACTTGACCCAACAGTCTTACCAGCGATCTTTCCAGCTTTCCCAGGCAAGGCATACTTCTTGAGTTTGTTACTCATTTGCATCTGGAATACATTGCTACAGGAGAGCATGGGAGTCTTTATGTGTCCTGGGTTTCTTCAGGGGAACTGTTCTAGAAAATATGATGCTTGGGCAAACAATATTTCAGTTTCAGTTTTATATGGACTCATTTATGGATTTAGTCTGAGTGATACTTTTTATGTCTATTGGACCCAAGGTCTCATTCTGAGTGGCTTTCCTGTTTCTGACCATCTTTACTGCATGTATTCAGTTTGTGACAGCACGATGTTTGCAGAGATTGTTTACCTAAATCAGAACTATTGTTTAAGAGCTTTAGTACTTATACTATACTACAATCTTAGTTCTTATAAATGGAAGGATCATTGAATAAACACAGAACAGAGTCCAAGGGTGTAAGGACAGTGACAGGTCCTTGTGTATCAGGTATTGTCAGATGCCAGGTTTGGGGATTCTAGTTTTTTTGAAATTAATCTCATAGTTGTCATTGGTTTGTAAAAAATCAGTTTAGTTATTGACTTTTCCATATGTGGAATACTTTGGGTTTTAATCACTCACGAATATAAACCAAATCAAGCAATCTCTGGTAGAGAAAATATAGAAAAAATATTTATTTAAATTTAAATATTTGCTTATTTTTCTAGATATCCCTAGCATGCTAAAAAACCTCTATGATCAACAAAATATTAATATAGGAAGAGAAAAAGAAATAGAAGGAATAAAATACAGCAAAAATATTTTCCATTGTGTATAGAAAGTTAATGTATTATAAAGCTGATAGTTCAGTAGGAAATAAGTACTTATCTACTAAATGATGTCATTTCATAATTGGCTAGCCATGTGGAAAAAAATTAAATTAAATCCTCATTTTATGGCACATACAAATATAAACTCCAGATAGATTAGCAAGTGAAAAATGAAAAGCAGAATAAAAATGTGGAGGAAAATCTGTGAGAGTTTATGTATTATCTAGAGACAGGGGAAACCTTCTCTACCAAAATCAGAACAAAGAAAATACAAAATATAGAGATATGTGACGATATAAAAATAAGAGCTGTTGCAGAATTATGTGCTGTTCTTAATTTCTGCTCTTGAATTTCATCCAAAGTCATTTGATTGGGCTCCTTGGAAAACACACAACATTTGAAATTTAGCTCCCAGAAGAGCAAAATTTGTGGCTAAATGTCCAAGAAAAATACTTCAAAATAATGACACTCAGTAAGGGACACACTTTAATCACTTTAACTAGGTCAAAAGAGCAAGTCATTTCTTAATGAAGATCATACTCTAAGATCCTGTCTGTGAAAGAAAGCATCAAATGTTCAAGAAGTAACAGAAATGGGAAGTCTGAAGGGCTGCAAATCTCAGAAATTATCCCAAAACGAAGCCAGGTAAAGGATGGAAAGTGAATTTTAATCCTTTATAATCAGAGGTGGTACAACTTTTCCTGCCAGGTCAGACTTGCCAAATCTTGAGGGAATAGACAATAAGGACAGAAGCATTGGTGATTTAGTGCTTTTTGCCACTGATAGAGCTTTACATTAGATTATCTTGAATTTCTGTAAAGGAGGCCTCAAAAACGAATAATTTATTTTAAGCAACATTATTTTCAAAATGAGTCCATTTAATTCTACAATATTTAAGCACTACAAAAAATGTATTAGATATAAGGTAAGAGTTATCTTTCATTTTCCTGCCCTTCCCAATGGTGAACACTTCTACCAGTTTGCCTTGTGATATTTGTCTTTTGCCTGTACACTTGCATGCATATGAGTGCATATATTTGTATTCAAAAGTGTACGTACATCATACACACTTAACATCCAAATGATAACATGTTAGGATCCATTGTTATGTAACTTCAGTTTTTATTTAGCAATATGTCTTTTGTGGAACGTCTGTTGTGAATACATGTAAACGGATATATCCGATTCCATTCAATAGCTGTCTAGTATTCCTTGGAATGGGGAAAAGCAGAATCAGTGCTCAGGGATTCTTGAGCAACAACTCTGCCTCCAAAGTCCAGTTACCCACGATACAGATTTGTTTGTAGACTCTCTATTATGTTGCATTGATTTATTTTTTTCTTTTTAAAAATTTTGGCAGAGATCATATATTTTAAAACTTATAACTTGATAGTATATTTTTATATATAGTTGTATAATTTAAGAATTGACATTTTATAAAATTAATTCTTTCTATCAAAAAACATACTGTCTTTGCATTTACCTGTGTATTTTTTAAAGTGACTTTTAGTCAGATTTTATACTTTGTTCCACACTGGCTAAATGTACTTTATTTATTACATTTTCTAGTAAGTTATTGTCCAAGTTTAAGAAAATGTTGAAGTATTGTGCTCTAGCTCCAGCTATTATGCTGAACACAAGTTTTCATTTGTTGCATTTTCAAAATAGGTAATGAAATTATTCAAAAATAATGACATCTTGTCTTTTCCTTTCCAATAATGTATTTGTTATAAGGGCTAGGACCTTCTTCACACTCTTGAATACAAGAGGTGAGAGTGAACAGTCTGCATTTTCCCAAGCTTTTTGGAATTGTTTTTTATGTTTCATCATCGAGGCTAATATTTGCTATGAGTTTCTTGTAGCTAATTTTTGACATTAAAGATATTTCTTTTAGTATTGACCTCAGTTTTTTTAAAATTGAGAAATCAGGATTGGCTAATATGGCTTGTCATTTTATCTATTTTTAACATTTGTTAAAATGATCAGGTATTTAGATATTTTCTCCTTCAATTCCTTTTATTGGTATATTCTATAAAATTGTATATATACAGTTGCTGGATTTAATCTTCAAGTAGTCTACATAGTAATTTTTGTAGTATGTTCACAGCAAGCACGGACAATGGTTGTCTTTTTCAGTGGGATACTTGTCTTCCTCTAATTTTGGTGTAATAGTTATGCTACATTGTATAATGATTTGGGCTACTTTACCTTTTTTTAATATGAGAAATTGTTTTAAATATATGTCAATAACTGATTTTATAAAGATCTATTAAAAATTACCTATAAGACTACCTAGGACTATTGTGTTTTTAAAAAAGGACAGATCCTTGACTATTTCTTTATTTCTTATATGATAGATTTTCTATCTACTTGGGCCAACTCTACTAATATTTACTTTCAAAACAAATCAGCCATTTCATTAACACATTCAATACATCGATATAAATAGATTGGTACATTTGCATTTTCTCACAAATTAAAAAATCTGTTTCTGTGACTATATTGAATGTACTTTTTTTTTCTTTCTCTCTCTCTCTTCCTCTCTCTCTCTTTGTCTCATGGCCCTGCAGACTTTTGTCTACTCATTTTCTAAAAGCTTTTGATTTTAAGGGCAACATGATTTTTCTTTTTCTTTTAATTTAATTTCTTAAAATTTTTTTATTGCCTACTTTTCCTTTTTTCATTTTTAGTCTTTTTTTTTTAATAATAAAGGACACAGGGCTACAAAATTTCTTATGCATATTGCTTTAGTCTTACTTGATAGTTTTTGATAGTAATGTATTTCTTTGTGGGTAGTCTGTCTTTTTCTCTGGGTAGCTTTCAGTATTTTCTTTTTGTATTTAATGTTCTCTACACTATGTATGAATGTGTATCTTTTTATTCTTGGTTAGCTCCTTCAATCTGAGCAATCATGTCTTTTTTAATGGTGGAAAATTCTCGACCAGCATTCTCCTGCTTTTCCAGTCTAGTTGGAAGAAATTTTCTAGTCCTTATTTTATGGACAGATAAACATTTCCTGGATTCCAAGTTTAATTCCAGCTTCTGTGTTGCCCTGTGCCTGTGGTATCATTGCCTCTCTCAGGCTTATATACTTCTGAGACTTCCAGGAGTTTCTACAGGTGACTCTAGTTTTGAGTTTTCTTTTCATTTCTGGCATCTGTAGGTTTTCTTTTTTTTAAAAATTTAATTTAAAATTTTTATATACATTTTTTATTATACTTTAAGTTCTAGGGTACATGTGCACTACGTGCAGGTTTGTTACATATGTATACATGTGCCATATTGGTGTGCTGCACCCATTAACTCATCATTTACATTAGGTACATCTCCTAATGCTATAGGTTTTCCTTTTTTGCTTTTGAACATTTTTCCCCCAGTAATTTATACGTTTCCAGTGGGAGGATGGACTTTTGGCATCTTCCTACTCTACTACAGTGGCCAAAAGTTCACAACTTTATTAGTCCTTATTTCAAGCCACTTCAATTTTTTTTTCTAAATATAGAGCAAACCAGCTAAATAAAAATAAATCCTTACATACATTCTCAATTAATCTGCCCCTGAAGCAAGCACATTTCTATTTAGAGGTTTCTTTTTTTTTCCTAAATATTTATTTATTTATTATTATTATACTTAAAGTTTTAGGGTACATGTGCACAATGTGCAGGTTAGTTACATATGTATACATGTGCCATGCTGGTGTGCTGCACCCACTAACTCGTCATCAAGCATTAGGTATATCTCCCAATGCTATCCCTCCCCCCTCTCCACACCCCGCAACAGTCCCCAGAGTGTGATGTTCCCTTTCCTGTGTCCATGTGTTCTTTGTTCAACTCCCACCTATGAGTGAGAATATGCGGTGTTTGGTTTTTTGTTCTTGCGATAGTTTACCGAGAATGATGATCTCCAATTTCATCCATGTCCCTACAAAGGACATGAACTCATCATTTTTTATGGCTGCATAGTATTCCATGGTTTATATGTGCCACATTTTCTTAGTCCAGTCTATCATTGTTGGACATTTGGGTTGGTTCCAAGTCTTTGCTATTGTGAATAGTGCCGCAATAAACATATGTGTGCATGTGTCTTTATAGCAGCATGATTTATAATCCTTTGGGTATATACCCAGCAATGGGATGGCTGGGTCAAATGGTATTTCTAGTTCTAGATCCCTAAGAAATCGCCACACTGACTTCCACAAGGATTGAACTAGTTTGCAGTCCCTCCAACAGTGTAAAACTGTTCCTATTTCTCCACATCCTCTCCAGCACCTGTTGTTTCCTGACTTTTTAATGATTGCCATTCTAACTGGTGTGAGATGGTATCTCATTGTGGGTTTGATTTGCATTTCTCTGATGGCCAGTGATGGTGAGCATTTTTTCATGTGTTTTTTGGCTGCATAAATGTCTTCTTTTGAGAAGTGTCTGTTCATGTCCTTCACCCACTTTTTGATGGGGTTGTTTTTTTTTTCTTGGAAAATTTGTTTGAGTTCATTGTAGATTTTGGATATTAGCCCTTTGTCAGATGAGTAGGTTGTGAAAATTCTCTCCCATTTTGTCGGTTGCCTGTTCACTCTGATGGTAGTTTCTTTTGCTGTGCAGAAGCTCTTTAGTTTAATTAGATCCCATTTGTCAATTTTGGCTTTTGTTGCCATTGCTTTTGGTGTTTTAGACATGAAGTCCTTGCCCATGCCTATGTCCTGAATGGTAATGCCTAGGTTTTCTTCTAGGGTTTTTATGGTTTTAGGTCTAACATTTAAGTCTTTAATCCATCTTGAATTGATTTCTGTATAAGGTATAAGGAAGGGATCCAGTTTCAGCTTTCTACATATAGCTAGCCAGTTTTCCCAGCACCATTTATTAAATAGGGAATCCTTTCCCCATTTCTTGTTTTTGTCAGGTTTGTCAAAGATCAGATAGTTGTAGATATGCGGCGTTATTTCTGAGGGCTCTATTCTGTTCCATTGATCTATATCTCTGTTTTGGTACCAGTACCATGCTGTTTTTGTTACTGTAGCCTTGTAGTATAGTTTTAAGTCAGGTAGTGTGATGCCTCCAGGTTTGTTCTTTTGGCTTAGGATTGACTTGGTGATGCGGGCTCTTTTTTGGTTCCATATGAACTTTAAAGTAGTTTTTTCCAATTCTGTGAAGAAAGTCATTGGTAGCTTGATGGGGATGGCATTGAATCTGTAAATTACCTTGGGCAGTGTGGCCATTTTCACGATATTGATTCTTCCTATCCATGAGCATGGAAGGTTCTTCCATTTGTTTGTGTCCTCTTTTATTTCATTGAGCAGTGGTTTGTAGATCTCCTTGAAGAGGTCCTTCACATCCCTTGTAAGTTGGATTCCTAAGTATTTTATTCTCTGTGAAGCAATTGTGAATGGGAGTTCACTCATGATTTGGCACTCTGTCTGTTATTGGTGTATAAGAATGCTTGTGATTTTTGTACATTGATTTTGTATCCTGAGACTTTGCTGAAGTTGCTTATCAGCTTAAGGAGATTTTGGGCTGAGACAATGGGGTTTTCTAGATATACAATCATGTCATCTGCAAACAGGGACAATTTGACTTCCTCTTTTCCTAATTGAATACCCATTATTTCCTTCTGCTGCCTAATTGCCCTGGCCAGAACTTCTAACACTATGTTGAATAGGAGTGGTGAGAGACGGCATCCCTGTCTTGTGCCAGTTTTGAAAGGGAATGCTTCCAGTTTTTGCCCATTCAGTATGATATTGGCTGTGGGTTTGTCATAGATAGCTCTTATTATTTTGAGATACGTCCCATCAACACCTAATTTATTGAGAGTTTTTAACATGAAGGGTTGTTGAATTTTGTCAAAGGCCTTTTCTGCATCTATTGAGATAATCATGTGGTTTTTGTCTTTGGTTCTGTTTATATGCTGGATTACATTTATTGATTTGTGTATATTGAACCAGCCTTGCATCCCAGGGATGAAGCCCACTTGATCATGGTGGATAAGCTTTTTGATGTGCTGCTGGATTCGGTTTGCCAGTATTTTATTGAGGATTTTTGCATCAATGTTCATCAGGGATATTGGTCTAAAATTCTCTTTTTTGGTTGTTTCTCTGCCAGGCTTTGGTATCAGGATGATGCAGGCCTCATAAAATGAGTTAGGGAGGATTCCCTCTTTTTCTATTGATTGGAATAGTTTCAGAAGGAATGGTTCCAGTTCCTCCTTGTACCTCTGGTAGAATTCGGCTGTGAATCCATCTGCTCCTGGTCTCTTTTTGGTTGGTAAGCTATTGATTATTGCCACAATTTCAGATCCTGTTATTGGTCTATTCAGAGATTCAGCTTCTTCCTGGTTTAGTCTTGGGAGCATGTATGTGTCGAGGAATTCATGCATTTCTTCTAGATTTTCTAGTTTATTTGCGTAGAGGTGTTTGTAGTATTCTCTGATGTTAGTTTGTATTTCTGTGGGATCGGTGGTGATATCTCCTTTATCATTTTTTATTGCATCTATTTGATTCTTCTCTCTTTTTTCCTTTATTAGTCTTGCTAGTGGTCTATCAATTTTGTTGATCCTTTCAAAAAACCAGCTCTTGGATTCATTAATTTTTTGAAGGGTTTTTTGTGTCTCTATTTCCTTCAGTTCTGCCCTGATTTTAGTTATTTCTTGCCTTCTGCTAGCTTTTGAATATGTTTGCTCTTGCTTTTCTAGTTGTTTTAATTGTGATGTTAGGGTGTCAATTTTGGATCTTTCCTGCTTTGTCTTGTGGGCATTTAGTGCTATAAATTTCCCTCTACACACAGCTTTGAATGCATCCCAGAGATTCTGGTATGTTGTGTCTTTGTTCTCATTGGTTTCAAAGAACATCTTTATTCTGCCTTCATTTCATTATGTACCCAGTAATCATTCAGGAGCAGGTTGTTCAGTTTCCATGTAGTTGAGTGGTTTTGAGTGAGATTCTTAATCCTGAGTTCTAGCTTGATTGCACTGTGACCTGAGAGATAGTTTGTTATAATTTCTGTTCTTTTACATTTACTGAGGAGAGCTTTACCTCCAAGTATGTGGTCAATTTTGGAATAGGTGTGGTGTGGTGCTGAAAAAAATGTATATTCTGTTGATTTGGGGTGGAGAGTTCTGTAGATGTCTATTAGGTCTGCTGGGTGCAGAGCTGAGTTCAATTCCTGGGTATCCTTGTTGACTTTCTGTCTCGTTGATCTGTCTAATGTTGACAGTGGGGTGTTAAAGTCTCCCATTATTAATGTGTGGGAGTCTAAGTCTCTTTGTAGGTCAACTGAGGACTTGCTTTATGAATCTGGGTGCTCCTGTATTGGGTGCATATATATTTAGGATAGTTAGCTCTTCTTGTTGAATTCATCCCTTTACCATTATGTAATGGCCTTCTTTGTCTCTTTTGATCTTTGTTGATTTAAAGTCTGTTTTATCAGAGCCTAGCATTGCAAACCCTGCCTTTTTTTGTTTTCCATTTGCTTGGTAGATCTTCCTCCATCCTTTTATTTTGAGCCTATATGTGTCTCTGCAGGTGAGATGGGTTTCCTGAATACAGCACACTGATGGGTCTTGACTCTATCCAATTTGCCAGTCTGTGTCTTTTAATTGGAGCACTTAGCCCATTTACATTTAAAGTTAATATTGTTATGTGTGAATTTGATCCTGTCATTATGATGTTAGCTGGTTATTTTGCTCGCTAGTTGATGCAGTGTCTTCCTAGTCTCGATGGTCTTTACATTTTGGCATGATTTTGCAGCGGCTGGTACCGGTTGTTTTTTCCATGTTTAACACTTCCTTCAGGAGCTCTTTTAGGGCAGGCCTGGTGGTGACAAAATCTCTCAGCATTTTCTTGTCTGTAAAGTATTTTAGTTCTCCTTCACTTATGAAGCTTAGTTTGGCTGAATATGAAATTCTGGGTTGAAAATTCTTTTCTTTAAGAATGTTGAATATTGGCCCCCACTCTCTTCTGGCTTGTAGAGTTTCTGCTGAGAGAACCACTGTTAGTCTGATGGGCTTCCCTTTGAGGGTAACCCGACCTTTCTCTCTGGCTGCCCTTAACCTTTTTTCCTTCATTTCAACTTTGGTGAATCTGACAATTATGTGTCTTGGAGTTGCTCTTCTCGAGGGTTATCTTTGTGGCATTCTCTGTATTTCCTTAATCTGAATGTTGGCCTGCCTTGCTAGATTGGGGAACTTCTCCTGGATAATATCCTGCAGAGTGTTTTCCAACTTGGTTCCATTCTCCCCATCACTTTCAGGTTCACCAATCAGATGTAGATTTTGTCTTTTCACATAGTCCCATATTTCTTGAAGACTTTGCTCGTTTCTTTTTATTCTTTTTTCTCTAAACTTCCCTTCTCGCTTCATTTAATTCATTTCATCTTCCAGGGCTGATACCCTTTCTTCCAGTTGATCGCATCAGCTCCTGAGGCTTCTGAATTCTTCACATAGTTCTTGAGCCTTGGCTTTCAGCTCCATCAGCTCCTTTAAGCACTTCTCTGTATTGGTTATTCTAGTTACACATTCTTCTAAATTTTTTTCAAAGTTTTCAACTTCTTTGCCTTTGGTTTGAATATCCTCCCGTAGCTTGGAGTAATTTGATCGTCTGAAGCCTTCTTCTCTCAGCTTGTCAAAGTCATTCTCCGTTCAGCTTTGTTCCATTGCTGGTGAGGAACTGCGTTCCTTTGGAGGAGGAAAGGCACTCTGCTTTTTAGAGTTTCCAGTTTTTCTGCTCTGTTTTTTCCCCACCTTTGTGGTTGTATCTACTTTTGGTCTTGGATGATGGTGATGTACAGATGGGTTTTTGGTGTGGATGTCCTTTCTGTTTGTTAGTTTTCCTTCTAACAGACAGGACCCTGAGCTGCAGGTTTGTTGGGGTTTGCTAGAGGTCCACTCCAGACCCTGTTTGCCTGGGTACCAGCAGTGGTGGCTGCAGAACAGCGGATTTTCATGAACCGCAAATGCTGCTGTCTGATCGTTCCTCTGGAAGTTTTGTCTCAGAGGAGTACCCGGCTGTGTGAGGTGTCAGTCTGCCAATACTGGGGGATGCTGCCCAGTTAGGCTGCTCGGGGGTCAGGGGTCAGGGACCCACTTGAGGAGGCAGTCTGCCCATTCTCAGATCTGAAGCTGTGTGCTGGGAGAACTGCTACTCTCTTCAAAGCTGTCTGAGAGGGATATTTAAGTCTGCAGAGGTTACTGCTGTCTTTTTGTTTGTCTGTGCCGTGCCCCCAGAGGTGGAGCATACAGAGGCAGACAGGCCTCCTTGAGCTGTGTTGGGCTCCACCCAGTTTGAGCTTCCCAGCTGCTTTGTTTACCTAAGCAAGCCTGGGCAATGGCAGGCAATGGTGCCCCTCCCCCAGCCTCGCTGCTGCCTTGTAGTTTGATCTCAGACTGCTGTGCTAGCAATCAGTGAGACTCCATGGGCGTAGGACCCTCTGAGCCAGGTGTGGGATATAATCTCTGGGTGTGCCATTTTTTAAGCCCGTCGGAAAAGCGCAGTATTCGGGTGGGAGTGACCCGATTTTCCAGGTGCCCTCTGTCACCCCTTTCTTTGACTAGGAAAAGGAACTCCCTGACCCCTTGCACTTCCCGAGTGAAGCAATGCCTCGCCCTTCTTCGGCTCGCACACGGTGCGCCCACCCACTGACCTGTGCCCACTGTCTGGCACTCCCTAGTGAGATGAACCCGGTACCTCAGATGGAAACGCAGAAATCACTCATCTTCTGCGTCACTCACGCTGGGAGCTGTAGACCAGAGCTGTTCCTATTCGGCCATCTTGGCTCACTCCCTCTATTTAGAGGTTTCTGAAAGCATTAATCACAATCAGGTATAATGGAAAATCCATGGACTTTCGGCTCAGAAACCCATGAAGTTGAATTCTTGTTTTGTTGCTTATTGGCTTTTCATTTGTTTTGTTTCTTTTGAGCATAATTGCTTTATCTTCTAAGAGGAATAAAACTACTTCCCTGCCAAATTGTTGTGAGGATTGATAGTAATATAAATGAAATGCAGAGATTAATAAATAGTGTGTACTAAATAACTGATAGCTACTATTTTCCTTTCTGCCCTATCAGGAAATGGGTGTTACAACTTCCTTGTGTTTCCAGATCTTGTATTGATAAAAAGGGGGTACACATAAGGAATAATGGTATATCTTTGGACCTAAAAGTATTTAGCAAGATTCCCTTATGCTGTGTTTAAAGAAACACCCAGATTCATTGTGTTACACAGAATCTTGGGCAGTTTCCATGAGCCACATTGGCTATCGGGGAATAGCATTTGTGGGAGTAGTACTGTGGGAATTGTAGAAGTGTTTGTGGGAATAGTAGAAGAAGAGATTCAAAGAGCAGCTCAGAGAATCTACCATCACCCATCCTTACTCTTTTTCATTGTTTTGTGAAATTCTTCACTTTCCTCAGCCACCTCTTTCACTGCAACAACTGCCCTGAGCTCACCTTCATCTCCATCCAGCAGGGGCATCAATTTCTGGACACACACACACACACACACACTCACACACACTATTTAAGTAAGGATACATACAGTGTAAGTTATTGTAATCTTCTTTTAAACTTCAAAAAATATTTTATAAAAATAAAGTGACAAGAAGATTTTGTTTTTTTTCCCCTGAACTAAGCTACTTAACAAATAGAACATACCTAATCTGATGTCTTGTAAGAATACATCTTACTTTGACAAAATTCAACAACACTTCATGGTAAAAACTCTCAATAAGTTAGGTATTAATGGGATGTATCTCAAAATAATAAGAGCTATCTATGACAAACCCACAGCCAATATCATGCCGAATGGGCAAAAACTGGAAGCATTCCCTTTGAAAACTGGCACAAGACAGGGATGCCCTCTCTCACCACTCCTATTCAACACAGTGTTGGAACTTCTGGCCAGGGCAATCAGGCAGGAGAAGGAAATAAAGGGCATTCAATTAGGAAATGAGGAAGTCAAATTGTCCCTGTTTGCAGATGACATGATTGTATATCTAGAAAACCCCATTGTCTCAGCCCAAAATCTCCTTAAGCTGATAAGCAACTTCAGCAGAATCTCAGGATAAAAAATCAATGTGCAAAAATCACAAGCATTCTTATACACCAATAACAGACAAACAGAGAGCCAAATCATGAGTGAACTCCCATTCACAATTGCTTCAAAGAGAATAAAATACCTAGGAATCCAACTTACAAGGGATGTGAAGGACCTCTTCAAGGAGAACTACAAACCACTGCTCAACGAAATAAAAGAGGACACAAACAAATGGAAGAACATTCCATGTTCATGGGTAGGAAGAATCAATATCATGAAAATGGCCATTCTGCCCAAGGTAATTTATAGATTCAATACCATCCCCATCAAGCTACCAATGACTTTCTTCATAGAATTGGAAAAAACGACTTTGAAGTTCATATGGAACCAAAAAAGAGGCCACATCACCAAGTCAATCCTAAGCCAAAAGAACAAAGCTGGAGGCATCACACTACCTGACTTTAAACTATACTACAAGGCGACAGTAACCAAAACAGCATGGTACTGGTACCAAAACAGAGATTTAGACCCATGAAACAGAACAGAGCCCTCAGAAATAATGTCGCATATCTACAACTGTCTGATCTTTGACAAACCTGAGAAAAACAAGCAATGGGGAAAGGATTCCCTATTTAATAAATGGTGCTGGGAAAACTGGCTAGCTATATGTAGAAAGCTGAAACTGGATCCCTTCCTTACACCTTATACAAAAATTAATTCAAGATGGATTAAAGACTTACATGTTAGACCTAAAACCATAAAAACCCTAGAAGAAAACCTAGGCAATACCATTCAGGACATAGGCATGGGCAAGGACTTCATGTCAAAACACCAAAAGCAATGGCAACAAAAGCCAAAATTGACAAATGGGATCTAATTAAACTAAAGAGCTTCTGCACAGCAAAAGAAACTACCATCAGAGTGAATAGGCAACCTACGGAATGGTAGAAAGTTTTTGCAACCTACTCATCTGACAAAGGGCTAATATCCAGAATGAACTCAAACAAATTTACAAGAAAAAAACAAACAACCCCATCAAAAAGTGGGCAAAGGATATGAAAAGACACTTCTCAAAGGAAGACATTTATCCAGCCACGAAACACATGAAAAAATCCTCATCATCACTGGCTGTCAGAGCAATGCAAATCAAAACCACAATGAGATATTATCTCACACCAGTTAGAATGGTGATCATTAAAAAGTCAGGAAACAATGGGTACTGGAGAGGATGTGGAGAAATAGGAAGACTTTTACACTGTTTGGTGGGACTGTAAACTAGTTCAACCATTGTGGAAGTCAGTGTGGTGATTCCTCAGGCATCTAGAACTAGAAATACCACTTGACCCAGCCATCCCATTACTGGGTATATACCCAAAAGATTATAAATCATGCTGCTATAAAGACACATGCACATGTATGTTTATTGCGGCAGTATTCACAATAGCAAAGACTTGGAACCAACCCAAATGTCCAACAATGATACACTGGATTAAGGAAATGTGGCACATATACACCATGGAATACTATGCAGCCATAAAAAATGATGAGTTCATGTCCTTTGTAGAGACATGGATGAAGCTGGAAACCATCATTCTCAGCAAACTATCGCAAGGACAAAAAACCAAACACTGCATGTTCTCACTCATAGGTGGGAATTGAACAATGAGAACACATGGACACAGGAAGGGGAACATCACACACCGGGGACTGTGGTGGGGTGGTGGGAGGAGGGAGGGATAGCAGTAAGAGTTATACCTAATGCTAAATGACAAGTTAATGGGTGCAGCACACCAACATGTCACATGTATACATATGTAACAAACCTGCACGTTGTGCACATGTACCCTAAAACTTAAAGTATAATAATAATAATAAGACAAAAAAAGAATAATATGTGTAAATGTGAGCACATTTCTGTTGGCAGACAATCTTTTAAAGTCTACCTCTTTTGTTTTCTTTCTTTTATTTTTCCTAGTTTTCATGCCACCCATTACATTGTCCTATTGGTTAATACTAATTAAACTGAAAACTGCATTAAAACAGCAAACACTGAATGTTTAGAAAATCCTCAGAGTTCTATTTCATGTGTTGGAAAAATGGCCTTCAGTCTGAATGTTCAGTCAATCTAATTAGTCTCAAGGGAGCCAAAATCAGAGGGGGGGCCGAATTCATAAAATTTAGTTTCTTTAAAGTCTGTGATAGTCTGTTTCTTTGATCTCGTATGGCAAGTTTTAAGTATAAATTTCTCTTATTCCCCCCTTCTAAAGCAATGACCTCGCCATCACTAGAATTATTCAAGCAGGGAACAGATAGTGATACCAGAAATATACTGTTATATGTGTGTGAAAATATTTTGAATTTGTCAAACATTAAGTGAAAAAGAATTTAAGGACAGGAACATAATTTCACTGTAGTAGTTTGTCTAGTGTGGTCCTTCCCAAGTCTCAGATTCTATTCTTAAGACATGAGCCACTTTTTCTCCTCAATATGGGTAACTGAAATTGCTTTCTATCTATAACATCAACCAACTTTATTTCTTAATGAGCTTGCATGCCTTAAATTTTAAAATATTAAAATATGTGTACCAAGACCCAATAAAAATACTTGAAATTTTAGAAAAGAGATAGTGAAAGCCTTTGGGTATATATGAATTAACAAGGTGACTAAGTTTGTTTTGTAACTTCCAATTTGGGTGATGCCTGAAGAAATTTAACTCCAACTATGTAGAAAGTGGTAGTTTGGGAGACCATTGATCTCTTATAGTTTCAATTATTTACATTTCTTAATTATTTTGTATATTAGGAAAACTGAATAAGACAAATATTTTCATAAAAGTAGAGTTAATAATAATAAGTTAATATGTAATAAGGGTTGTTATTTGCAAAGCATTTTTTTAAAAATTATACTTTAGGTTCTAGAGTACATGTGCACAATGTGCAGGTTTGATACATAGGTATATATGTGCCATGTTGGTTTGCTGCACCCATCAATTCATCATTTACATTAGGTATTTCTCCTAATGCTATCTCTCCTACAGCCCCCAACAGGCCCCAGTGTGTGATGTTCCCTGCCCTGTGTCCAAGTGATCTCATTGTTCAATTCCCACCTAAAAATGAGAACATGCAGTGTTTGGTTTTTTGTCCTTGTGATAGTTTGCTGAGAATGATGGTTTTCAGCTTCATCCATGTCCCTACAAAGGACATGAACTCATCATTTTTTATGGCTGCATAGTATTCCATGGTGTATATGTGCCACATTTTCTTAATCCAGTCTATCATTGATGGACATTTGGGTCAGTTCCAAGTCTTTGCTATTGTGAATAGTGCCACAAAAAACATATAGTAGCATGATTTTTATAGTAGCATGATTTGTTATCCTTTGTGTATATAACCAGTAATGGGATGGCTGGGTTAAATGGTAATTCTAGATCCTTGAGGAATCACCACACTGTCTTTCACAATGGTCGAAGTAATTTACACTCCCATCAACAGTGTAAAAAGCGTTCCTATTTCTCCACATCCTCTCCAGCACCTGTTGTTTCCTGACTTTTTAATGATTGCCATTCTAACTGGCATGAGATGGTTTCTCATTGTGGTTTTGATTTGCATTTTTCTGATGACCAGTGATGATGAGCATTTTTTCATGTGTCTGTTGGCTGCATAAATGTCTTCTTTTGAGAAGTGTCTGTTTATATCCTTTGCCCACTTTTTGATGGAGTTGTTTGATTTTTTCTTGTAAATTTGTTTGAGTTCATTGTAGATTCTGGATATTAGCCCTTTGTCAGATGGGGAGATTGCAAAAATTTTCTCACATTCTGTAGGTTGCCTGTTCACTCTGGTGGTAGTTTCTTTTGCTGTGCAGAAGCTCTTTAATTTAATTAGATCCCATTTGTCCATTTCAGCTTTTGTTGCCATTGTTTTTGTGTTTTAGTCATGAAGTTCTTGCCCATGCCTATGTCCTGAATGGTATTGCCTAGGTTTTCCTTCTAGGGTTTTTATGGTTTTAGGTCTAACATGTAAGTCTTTAATCCATCTTGAATTAATTTTTGTATAAGGTGTAAGGAAGGGATCCAATTTCAGCTTTCTACATATGGCTAGCCAGTTTTCCCAGCACCATTTATTAAATAGGGAATCCTTTCCCCATTGCTTGTTTTTCTAAGATTTGTCAAAGATCAGATGGCTGTAGATGTGTGGTGTTATTTCTTAAGTCTCTCTTCTGTTTCATTGGTCTATATATCTGTTTTGGTACCAATATTATGCTGTTTTGGTTACTGTAGCCTTGTAGTGTAGTTTGAAGTCAGGTAGTGTGATGCCTCCAGGTTTGTTCTTTTTGGTTAGGATTGTCTTGGCAATACGGGCTGTTATTTGGTACCATATGAACTTTAAAGTTGTTTTTTCCAGTTCTGTGAAAAAAGCTTTCCAATTCTGTGAAGATAGCTTGATGGGGATGGCATTGAATCTATAAATTACCTTGGGCAGTATGGCTATTTTCACGATATTGATTCTTCCTATCCACGAACATGGAAAATTCTTCCATTTGTCTGTGTCCTCTTTTATTTTTTGAGCAGTGGTTTGTAGTTCTCCTTGAAGAGGTCCTTCACATCCCTTGTAAGTTGGATTCCAAGGTATTTTATTCTCTTTGTAGCAATTGTGAATGGGAGTTCACTCATGATTTGGCTATTTGTCTGTTAATGGTGCACAGGAATGCTTGTGATTTTTGCACATTGATTTTGTATCCTGAGATTTTGCTGAAATTGCTTATCAGCTTAAGGAGATTCTGGGCTGAGACAATGGGGTTTTCTAGATATGCAATCATGTCATCTGCAAACAGGGACAATTTGACTTCCTCATTTCCTAATTGAATACCCTTTATTTCTTTCTCTTGCCTGATTGCCCTGGCCAGAGTATCCAATACTGTGTTGAATAGGAGTGGTTAGAGAGGGCATCCTTGCCTTGTGCTGGTTTTCAAAGGGATTGCTTCCAGTTTTTTTATGTAGCTCTTATTATTTTGAGATACATCCCATCAATACCTAATTTATTGAGAGTTTTTAGCATGAAGAGCTGTTGAATTTTGTCGAAGGCCTTTTCTGCATCTATTGAGATAATCATGTGGTTTTTTCATTGGTTCTGTTTATGTGATGGATTATGTTTATTGATTTGCATATATTGAACCAGGCTTGCATCCCAGGGATGAAGCCCACTTGATCATGGTGGATAAGCTTTTTGATGTGCTGCTGGATTTGTCTGCCAGTATTTTATTGAGGATATTTACTTTGATGTTCATCAGGGATATTGGTCTAAAATTCTCTTTTTTTGCTATGTCTCTGCCAGGCTTTGATATCAGGATGATGTTGGCCTCATAAAATGAGTTAGGGAGGATTCCCTCTTTTTCTATTGTTTGGAATAGTTTCAGAAGGAATGGTACCAGCTCCTCTTTGTACCTCTGGTAGAATTTGGCTGTGAATCTGTCTGGTCTTGGACTTTTTTTGGTTCGTAGGCTATTAATTATTGCCTCAGTTTCAGAACCTGTTATTGGTCTATTCAGAGATTCAACTTCTTCCTGGTTTAGTCTTGAGAGGGTGTCTATGTGCAGGAATTTATCCTATTTATCTATTTCTTCCAGATTTTCTAGTTTATTTGCGTAGAGGTGTTTATGGTATTCTCTGATGGTAGTTTGTATTTCTGTGGGATTGGTGGTGATAACCCCTTTATCATTTTTATTGTGTCTATTTGATTCTTTTCTAATTTCTTCTTTATTAGTCTTGCTAGCGGTCAATCAATTTTGTTGATCTTTTCAAAAAACCAGCTCCTGGATTCATTGATTCTTTGAAGCATTTTTTTGTGTTTCCATCTCTTTCAGTTCTGCTCTGATCTTAGTTATTTCTTGCCTTCTGCTAGCTTTTGAATGTGTTTGCTCTCGCTTCTCTAGTTCTTTTAATTGTGATGTAGGGTGTGGATTTTCGATCTTTCCTGCTTTGTCTTGTGGGCATTTAGTGCTATAAATTTCCATCTACACACTGCTTTAAATGTGTCCCAGAGATTCTGGTACATTGTGTCTTTGTTCTCATTGGTTTCAAAGAACATCTTCATTTCTGCTTTCATTTCGTTATTTACCCAGTAGTCATCCAGGAGCAAGTTGTTCAGTTTCCATGTCATTGTATGGTTTTCTGTGAGTTTCTTAATCCTGAGTTCTAATTTGATTGCACTATGGTCTGAGAGACAGTTTGTTGTGATTTTTGTTCTTTTACATTTGCTGAGGAGTGCTTTACTTCCAATTATGTGGTCAATTTTAGAACAAGTATGATGTGGTGCTGAAAAGAATGTATACTCTGTTAATTTGGGGTGGAGAGTTCAGTAGATGTCTATTAGGTCTGCTTGTTGCAGAGTTGAGCTCAAGTCCTGGATATCCTTGTTAACCTTCTGTCTCATTGATCTGTCTAATATTGACAGTGAGGTGTTAAAGTCTCCCATTATTATTGTTTGGGAGTCTAAGTCTCTTTGTAGGTCTCTAAGGACTTGCTTTATGAATCTGGGTGCTCATGTATTGGTTGCCTATATATTTAGGATAGTTAGCTCTTCTTGTTGATCCCTTTACTGTTATGTAATGGCCTTCTTTGTCTCTTTTGGTCTTTGTTGGTTTAAAATCTGTTTTATCAGAGACTAGGATTGTAACACCTGCTTTTTTTTTTCTTTCCATTTGCTTGGTAGATCTTCCTCCATTCCTTTATTTTGAGCCTATGTGCATCTTTGCATGTGAGATGGGTCTCCTCAATACAGCACACTGATGGGTCTTGACTCTTTATCCAATTTGCCAGTCTGTGTCTTTTAATTGGGGCATTTAGCCCATTTACATTTAAGGTTAATATTGTTATGTGTGAATTTGATCCTGTCATTATGATGTTTGCTGGTTATTTTGCCCATTAATTGATGCAGTTTCTTCATAGCATCACTGGTCTTTATAATTTGGCCTGTTTTTGCAGTGGCTGGTACAGGTTGTTTCTTTCCATGTTTAGTGCTTCCTTCAGGACCTCTTGTAAGGCAGGCCTGGTGGTGACAAAATCTCTCAGCATTTGTTTGTATGTAAAGAATTTTATTTCTCCTTCACTTATGAAGCTTAATTTGCCTGGATATGAAATTCTAGGTTGAAAATTCTTTCCTTTAAGAATGTTGAATATTGGCCCCCACTCTCTTCTGGCTTGTAGGGTTTCTGCCTAGAGATCCACTGTTAGTCTGATGGGCTTCCCTTTGTGGGTAACTCGACCTTTCTCTCTGGCTGCCTTTTATACTTTTTCCTTGATTTTGACTTTGGTATATCTGACAATTATGTGTCTTGGGGTTGTTCTCCTCAAGGAGTATGTTTGTGGTGTTCTCTGAATTTCCTGAATTTGAATGTTGGCCTGTCTTGGCAGGTTGAGGAAGTTCTCCTGGACAAGATCCTGAAGAGTGTTTTCCAGCTTGGTTCCATTCTCCCCGTCACTTTCAGGTACACCAATCAAATGTAGATTTGGTCTTTTCACATAGTCCGATATTTCTTGGAAGCTTTGTTCATTTATTTTTACTATTTTTTCTCTAATCTTGTCTTCTCACTTTATTTCGTTAATTTGATCTTCAATCACTGATACGTTTTCTTCCACTTGACTGAATTGGCTGTTGAAGCTTGTGCATGCATCACAACGTTCTCGTATCATGGTTTTCTGTTCCCCTCCAGTAATATAAGGTTTTCTCTACAGTGTTTATTCTATTTAGCCATTCTTTTAATCTTTTTTCAAGGTTTTTAGCTTCCTTGCAATAGGTTTGAACATCCTCCTAAGTTTGTTATCACTGACCTTCAGATGCCTACTTCTGTCACCTTGTCAAAGTCACTCTCTATCCAGCTTTGTTCCATTGCTGGTGAGGAGCTGTGGTCCCTTGGAAGAGAAGAGGCGCTTTGATTTTTAGAATTTTTAGCTTTTCTGCTCTGGTTTCTCCCCATCTTTGTGGTTTTACCTAACTTTGGTCTTTGATGTTGGTAACCTACAGATGGGGTTTTTTTGTCGATGTCCTTTTTGTTGATGTTGATGCTATTCCTTTCTGTTTGTTTTTTTTCCTTCTAACAGTCAGATCCCTCAGCTGCAGGTCTGTTGGAGTTTGCTGGAGGACCACTCCAGACCCTGTTTGCCTGGGTATCACCAGTGGAGGCTGCAGAACAGCAAATATTGCTGCCTGATCCTTCCTCTGAAAGCTTTGTCCCAGAGGGGCAGCCACTTATATGAGGTGTTTGTTGGTCCCTACTGGGAGGTGTCTCCCAGTTAGGCTACACGGAGGTCAGGGACCCACTTGAGGAGGCAGTCTGTCTGTTCTCAGAGTTCAAACGCCATGCTGGGAGAACCACTGCTCTTTTCAGAGCTGTCAGACAGGGCTGTTTAAGTCTGCAGAAGTTGTCTGCTGTCTTTTGTTCAGCTATGCCCTGCCCACAGAGGTGGAGTGTAGAGGCAGTGAGCCTTGTTGAGCCCTGGTGGGCTCCACCCAGTTTGAGCTTCCTGGCCGCTTTGTTTACCTACTCAAGCCTCAGCAATGGTGGATGCCCCTCCCCCAGCCAGGCTGCCACCTCACAGTTTGATCTCAGACTGCTGCGCTAGCAATGAGCAAGGCCCCGTGGGCATGGGACCCACCGAGCCAGGTACAGGAGAGAATCTCCTTGTCTGCCAGTTGCTAAGACTGTAGAAACAGCACAGTATTTGGGTGGGAGTGTCCCATTTTTCCAGGTACAGTCTGTCATAGCTTCCTTTGGGTAGGAAAGGGAAATCCCCTGACCCCTTATGCTTCCTGGGTGAGGTGACACCCTGCCCTGCTTCAGCTCACCCTCCATGGGCTGCACCCACTGTCCAACCAGTCCCAATGAGATGAACCAGGTACCTCAGTTGGAAATGCAGAAATCACCCATCTTCTGCGTCGGTCACGCTGGGAGCTGCAGAACAGAGCTGTTCCTATTCAGTCATCTTGGAATGCCCACCAAAGCATTGTTCTTAAAGACTTTGCAGGTCTTCATTTAATTTCTACAGTGTCCATGTGAGATTATTAATTTGATTATCTCCATTTTATTGATTAGAAAACTAAAGCAGAGAAGCAAAACAACTTACCCAAGGTCATTTAGAAAGGATACAATCAAGATTCAAACATAGGTAATCTTGTTCTAAAATCGGTGCTTTTTTTACCACTATGCCATGCTAACTCCCACATAATTCAAACAAAACAAGACTTGGGTTCAAATTCTGACTATGTTCTATATTCACTGAGCAACCCTGGAAACTAGGTCTCAGTTTTGTCATCTGTGAAATAGGGACAATAATACCTATTTTACTGGATTGCTGTAAAGATTGAATGAGATAGTTTATGTAAAGGGACATATCAGAGTTCTGGTACAAAGTGGATAGTAAACAAATGCCAGAGCCTTCTTCCCCTGTTACATTAGTGTTAAAAAGTTTTATGGAAAAAAACTTATTTTCCTCAAATGTGACCTTTTTGAAACCTAGTTAAAATATTTGGGAGAGGATGTCTTACTCATTTTTTGCATCCTTTAAGATTATTGTAAAGAAAAATGAAATTAGTACCTGTGAACATAGAAAATTAATCATTCTCTCCTTTCCTTCACTTGCGCTTTGCTTGCCACTGCTTAATGGTGATTTTTTTTTTTTTTTTTTAATAATAGGATGGTAGAGCTGAGAATGAAAGAGATGTATTTGTGGCTCTTTTTGGAATTTTAAGTCCAAGAATGTTCCCTTGATTAAATATTGTTGTAAATTTTCTTGAAAAGATCTTTGTTTGCTGACTTTTGAATGAAGAATTATACAACACAGATCCCACATCTTATAATAAGCTAAACCCTTAGTGAAAATTACTCTAATAAGAGAACCATATATAAAGAATTTTGTGGTGAAACTGGCATATAATGGAGGGATCCATTTTTTAGACATCACTCAGATATGCTCCTCCAGCACTAACTGGGTTGTTTATTGAGATGAAGGGTTCAGGCATTTCTGATGTCTAAATCTGAGGGCTGCAAGTAGAGGAAAGTACAATTAACTCAGCGAACTTAAAACCACATTCCTCCATCTGTTGAGTCCCTCAGTGTCAGGCTGTGAGGAACCAGTGCTGTGGGAATGGGACAGTAACAGATGGCTGAGAAATGTGCCCTTCTCCTTCCACCACTGTCCTTTAGAGCAGCTTAGCTTGAAAATCTTTAACATATTATACATTTATCTGGTATTGGGTACATGGAAAAAAGTCAGCATTGTGCTCTGTGTGTCACAGGCTGTGGGTTTGGCAGGACACGTGGATGGGTTCTCAGGCCACGTAAACCCACGTGAGGAAGGGTAACAAAATCCCTTTTCCATTTCCAACCCATACACATGTCTGCAGAAGAAAAAGACTAAACAAAATGTTCTTTTTTTATCCAAAATCAAAACAAATAGAAGGATGAGTGGGAGGAAGATCTGATCAAATTTACTTTGAATGCCTCCAGAAAGAGGCCTTGGTACAGTAAGTGAGAAATTCTTTGTTCCCATGTTTGAAGTGTCAGTACACTTTCAATGAATGTTTAACCCATAAAGTCTTCTTTATACAAATAAAGTTCTTACTTAGTAACTTCTAGCTGTCCCTTGTTGCAATAGGTGCTATAGGTCAACTGGGTATAAAGCCTGTCCTCAAAGAGCTTGCCATTTTCTTTTTTGTTATTTTATGTTTGTCTTCTGGATAAACATAGCAGAGGTAACACAAGTGTTCATATCTGCTCTCTTTCAAAAATCTACTAAAATAATAAGGGAATAAAACAAGTATAAATTTGAAAGGATAAAGAGACAGAATGAAGAAATAACAGGCAAGAGAGGGCAACAAGTTTTTGGAAGCTACATATTAAAGAGAGAAAGGTATTTAAAAGAAAGGTACAGCTGAAAGTGTCCCCAGAAGGGATACTATAGGAAAGCAGGCTGAGTTTTCTCTGCAGAACATAGCAAAGGCTCCAAAGACAGAGGTTCCAAGTGCAGCAAAGATCATGGGGTTAAAAACAAGAGAGGTTAATTGACAATTTACATAGGAAGCAAACACTCAGGTGTTTATTTTCTCCCGGAACATTGTGAGTACTCCTCTAGGAGTGTAGAAACCTGCACTATTTCTTTAGAGACATTAAAACCAGATTGGCTCTTCATTTAGGGAGGAAGGAGCGGAGGAGTGAACTGCTTCACTGAAAAAGGGAATCAAGTGGTCTTTATATTCAGTGGTGAGCCACACTGCTCCTAACTCGCTGCTGCCTATCAGAGTGCTGGTTCTCAGGCATACATTTCTCAGGCAGGAGATTGGAGAGTCCTTCTCTGGAGAAACTGAAAAGATGAATGTATTCTGATATAGGAAGAGCCTCAGTAGGAAATCCATCTTGTTATCTACGCATCTGGTGAAGCCTACCAATTGACAATTCCCTGTCCTCCTCCACTCCTAAGCTTCCCTTCTCATCACCTCTTCCTGCATGGAGTGTTCCAATTACCCTTTCGAGCCTTATTCTTAAACATGAACTGATATCCGAGGATGACCAAAAAATATTTAGCAAAAGCCTCCTTCACTGAATAGAGGCTATAACAATTAAACAGAAAAAAGGAAATAAATACAATAAAGGGATAGAAGAAAGCTTTTTACAAAACCTTGAGTTAATATCCTCAGAGAAATGAGAAAACACTGCATCCATGGCGTTAGAATAGGATACTATAAAGAGTAATATTGAGCAGCAAAAAAGACTCATGGGTATTAAAAATATCATACCCCAAATTAAAACTAAATAGAAGTGCTGGATGGTGATATTGAAGAAATATCTAAGAAAGCAGAATGGTGTTTAAAACGATAAGAAAAAATAAAAAGAAACAGAAAATTGAGGCTCAATCTAGGTTCCAACAGGCTTGTGGAGGCAACATTCACGTAAGAGAAATTATAGAGGACCAAAAAATTAAAAGAAATTTCAATTAATCAGTATAAGGGCATGTATTTCCATATTAAAGGGACTGTCAAATGTCCAGAATGAAAAAAGACCCACATCAAGATTTATTAGGAGATACAAAATCCTGAAAGCATCCAGATTGATAAAATGTCATATTTTCAACCTAGAGCTAAGAATGGCAATACATTGATCCAAGAAAGTTTGTGAGCTAGAAAACAATGGACAATTACTTTCAAAATTAGGATGAAAAACCATTTCCTCCCTAAAAATTATAGTTCTCAAAAAAATACCTGTCCTGTATTTTTTTTTTCTTTTTTCTTTTCTTTTTTTTTTTTTTGAGACGGAGTCTTGCTCTGTCACCCAGGCTGGAATGTAGTGGCATGATCTTGGCTCACTGCACCTCAGCCTCCTGGGTCTTCTGGGTTCAAGCCATTCTCCTGCCTCAGCCTCCCCAGTAGCTGGGATTACAGGCGCCCACCACCATGCCCAGGTAATTTTTATATATTTTTTTTAGTAGAGATGGAGTTTCCCCACATTGGCCAGACTGGTCTTGAACTCCTGACCTTGTAATCCACTTGCCTCAGGCTCCCGAAGTGCTAGGATTACAGGCGTGAGCCACCGCACCTGGCCCTGTCCTGTATTTTTTTCTTAAAGAACCACAGGAGAATGTAAGAAATAGAAATACAGAACCCAGGGAACATAAGAGGTAAAAGGATTCTCAGCATATTGGCCAAGAAAAGTTTGAGGGTGATAGCTATTTCTGTGAATGATTAATTACATACTCATAATTATGTAATATTAGTTGGCTATCTTAACTAAAAATTTGATATATTAGGAGAATGGGGGAAGTAAAGTCAGGTTATTATTGTTGGCGATATTGGGAATGGTGATTTTGCTATAAAAGAGTAGAATCCTGAGATAAAATAATAGGAAGTAGTGTTTAAACTTGATAAATTAAGGAATAGCAGTATAAGCACATCATTTGGTGTCATAGAGTTGAGTGCCATAAAATCTGCTAAAAGCATGAAATTAGTTGCTTCTGGGGAATAGAACTCTTTTTAGTAGCAGTGAGGCAATATTAATTTTTTATAGCTTTTTAGCGCTATTAAAAATTTTTAATCTTGTGCCTGGATAAAATAAAAAATACATATGAAACTATTTTATGCTATTTGTATTATATCTGTTACCATAGACTGGTTATGCCACAGTAACAAACAACTCCAGACTTTCAGTAGCATAATGCAAGAAAAGTTTATTTCTTGCCCATGTCTTCAGGTGAGTCAGCAGAGGTCTCTGATTTCCATCCTTCTGTAGTCTCTCAGGAACTCAGGGATGAAAGCTTTGTGGGCACATCACTTTCACAATTATTGAAGCAGTGGGAAGGAAACTCTGGAATTTTCTAGTTGGCAATTAAGTGCTCTGGCCACACTTCACTTTTGCTCGCAACTCGTTAGTCAGAACTAGTCACAAGGCACCATCCCACCACAAGAATGCCAGAAAAGTTCATAGTTCCATCTGTACAAAAGGTAAGAAGAACCAAATATTAGGAAGCAGAATGACTATCACATGTGTTTTTCCATTTCACTTCAGTCTTTTTCCCCATCACTCTCCTTTCAATTTTCTACTCCCCAACCCTGGCAATTGGTGTTAATCCAGTGACTGTCTTTCTATTCTTTGTGTTTTTATAAAAATGCAGCCATCGTATATATATGTTGCTCTGCACCTTGCTATCCCTACTTAGCAATATAGCATGAGTATTCTCTAAGGTCAAAATATTTTGATCTAACTAATTGCTATATAATATGTCACAAATGTGCTGCAATTTATTTAATCAGTCTCCTATGGATGGACATTTAGAGTATTTCTGGACTTTTGTCGTAGCAAATAGAATGACAATGAACAGTCTTATACTTACATCTTTCCATATTAGAACTTTATTCTGTTATGATGATTCATAGACTTTGGGAATCTGTGTAATCTTTTATGTTCCTTTTGCTAAATTGATGGGTTAACAATTTAATTATGGAGATATGACAAATGTCCTTGAAAAGACTGGTAATTAAGAGCATATGTAAATGAGAAAAATTAAGTGCTAAGGCAATAAGAGAAATTTTCAAGAGGAAGGCAGCTCTCGAACTATAAGTAAGTCAAAGAATGTTCCAGAGGTGGAGACCAGCACAAACAACCTCCCAGAGGCAGGGATGCTGCTGCCAAGTTTGTTGAACAGCAAGATATGCTTACTTAAAGTGGAAAACATATGCAGGACCATGGGGAAGAGATAGTTTTGGACTGGTGGGCTGGGAGAGAATTGTACTATTATGATAGAGGAGAGAAATTTAGATCTAAAATGGGAGGCAGTTGTCAGCTAGTATAGATTTTTCCACAGAAAAGAGACTTAATAGGAAAAGTGCTTAAAAGAAGAGCATTTTGGCAGAAGTTTATAGTAAAATTAAGTGGAGAAGAGCTAAAATGTTGTGTTATAATAATACAGGCATGAAGGGGGTTTTACATGTCCAGTCAACATTTCCTTGCATTTAACAAATATGATTTTGCTAAAAGAAAGGATACAGTAGCATAGGGTTAAACTGTATTTTTGTTTGTTTAAAAGTCCTTAAACACTTATCAGAATAGCAGAAAACAAAAGAACAGATAATTTAGGAAACTAAAAGCTATAAGTAAAAGTAAAGGAATGAATAACATTAAATTAGAACATTCTGAATTAAGGAGAAAGCAACTTTATACAGCAAAAGGCAACAAATAATTTGGCAAGGCCGTTCTCTGTATAAACACAGCTGTCAGCAAATAGGGGAACTCAAAGTAAAGCTACTTCCCAAGATGAGTAATATATTGTACAGCTACTACATGAAGGAAATCTTAATGTAGGTTAAACTTTTGGTATATTTTTGACCTATGAATTCAGTGCTACATAATTTGTTTTTTTTTTTTTCCGTTTCAAAAATGTTATATCTTTGAGGCCTTTGTTTTAGACTGTGAGGAAAACAGAAGTGCGAGTCAAGCAAGAAAAAATAGTACATGATAATCATATAGGCTAATGGGAGAATATAGAAAAGCAGATGATACACAGAATTTTTAGAGATGTGTATTATATGTGAATAGACACAAACCCTTTCTATGACAATAAAATAAACAAGTCACTTACAGGCCAGTAAAAGTTGAGCAAATTTTAAAACCAAACCAAAAAAACATGGCTTTTTTTTTTTTTTTTTTTTGAGACAAGAGTTTTGCTCTTGTTGCTCAGGCTGCAGTGCAATGGTGTGATCTTGGCTCACTGCAACATCTGCCTCCCAGGTTCAAGTGATTCTCCTGCCTCAGCCTCCCAAGTAGCTGGGATTACAGGCATGCGCCACCACGCCCAGCTAATTTTGTATTTTTAGTAGAGATGGGGTTTCTCCATGTTGATCAGGCTGGTCTCGAACTCCCGACCTCAGGTAATCCGCCTGCCTTGGCCTCCTAAAGTGCTGGGATTACAGGCGTGAGCCACTGTGCCCAGCCATCTTATTTTTTTTAAAATATAAAACATTAAATTTAAATTTTATCATTTTTTTTTCTTGTCAATCTGTCTTTTGTAATTTTTTTTATTATTATTATACTTTCAGTTTTAGGGTACATGTGCAAAATGTGCAGGTTAGTAACATATGTATACATGTGCCATGCTGGTGTGCTGCACCCATTAACTCGTCATTTAGCATTAGGTATATTTCAGGTTTCATTTTTTTGATACTAAAATATACCTAATGACTTTCTGGAATTTCTTATCAGTTTTCTGCATCTCTTTCTGCAACAGTATAGAAGGAACAATTTTGGCCCTCAATTTTTTCATTCTTAGGTGACACTGAATTCTCAATTAAAATTTCTCAGAATGTACAGCAGTTTTAATAGGTAATTCCAAAGGGATTTCTTTCAGTATTTTATTGCATGTTTTTCTAGGAAAGAGTAATGTAATATTTGTGATAACTACTTCTGGTTTTCCTTTCTCAAGACTGGTTTTGTCTACCTGCCCTGACTTATGGTTCCTTTTACACAGGCTATTGAATATTAGCTATGCGTATGTAATGTCATGATTTATCAGTTTTTTCCCTCTGACCCCACAACCTTTGAGTCATATCCTCCCTCAACACGTAGGCTTCACACTCATGCCCTAGTCCTTGTTTTTGCATGTAAACTATAAAATATTTAAATGTCATACCGGTGCAGTTCTGTCATCCAATCAACTCATCAGCCTATTTCCGACAGCAGCATCAAAGGGCATTCTGTGGAAAGTCATGGTTTCCTCATGGCACCAACATCAAAAGATTACAAATTTAACTTCCAGAGCAATTTTTCCCAAATATCTCAGTTTTAAACATTAGTGCCTATAAATAGAGTATTCATTGCTTCATATAAATTATATTGGTAAACTACTGAAGACTGCAAAGAGAAAAAGAACAGGTTAGAGAAGAATTTAATTCCTTTCACGTCCCATTTTCAGTTCAGCATTCCAGAGTTAAAGTGCATACATTTTTTTGTATAGTTAATTTCAGATAGGAAGTTAGGCATTTTAAGAGAATACTATACTGTGGTGAGACGACTGGGATGGACAAAAATTTCCTTTCTAAAGCAACTTCCCACCTCCTAGTTTGGTGCTTCTCTAACTCTTCCCCCTTATATCTACAGACTGATATCTTTGTAAAATATAATGAAAACTAGTAACAAAAGTGAAAACAAAAACATACAAATTATAACACCCCCAATTTAATGATAGATTTAATAAACATAAAATTACTTTGTTAAGTTCCTGTAAACTTCGTAAATGCTCATATCAAGTTCTGTACTTAATCTCAGATAGCAGCAAAGAGCTTGGGAACTAGCACTAAACAGTGGCAGGCCACACTTTGAGGAAGACTGTCATTGACCTTATTGCCAGTCAGTATTTTCAATTTCCCAGGATAGAGATCTTCCAGTTTGTGGAGCAGAACATGATCAAAGAACAAAATTAATGCAAAATAAAGAAACAGTGCCTTAGTCTGTTTTTTTGCTTATAATAGTATACCTGAACCTGGGTAATTTATAAAGAAAATAAATTAATTTTTTTTTTATAATTCTGGAGGCTGGGAAATCCAAGGGCACGGCTCAACATCTGGTGAGTGCTTTCTTCCTAGTGGAAACTCAGCAGGCTGGAAGTGGCACAAAACATCACGTGGTGAGAGGGCTAAGTGTACTAACATGGTTGCTCAGGTTTTTCTTCCTCTTGTAAAAGTCACCAGTTCCACTCCCACGATAACTCATGATAGCCCTCATGGTTCAGTGACCTCTTAAAGGCCCCGCCTTTCAATACTGCCACATTGGGGATTAAGTTTCCAGCATGTAAAAATTGGAGGACACATCAAGCCAAAGCAAATGGCATACATTAGGCTCTGAAACGTACACACCTCTCAAAGCACCAAGGTTGGCTTAGTAACTGAGCCCTGTGATAACATAACTCATGTGGTGTGTGAAGGCTGAGCAAAAGCCCCCTGCAAACTCAACAAAACTATAATATGTGCTTTGGAATGTGATTTCAAAAGTGCCTATTTCTGTAAGGAGATGAATAAAATTATAGCTCCCCAAAATACTTTCTGTATTTTTCAGAAGAACGTTTCTGACAAGCCAATTTGAGGTAGAAGGTAAGGCCATAAGACACCAAACAAGGATAGACTGTTCTGTGTGGTATCATGTCATCATCAGTTAAGTCTATAAACTTTGAGTATGAATCCAAGTCCTGCCACTTACTGGAACTGTGAGCCTTCAAATATAACTTCTCTAAGAACTGCTTCCTGTATAAAGAAAAAGGGGAGATAATATTAGTGTCTGCCTTATAGGGTTGCTGCTAGGAGGACTAAAATATGGTACTCCGTATGTATTAGTTATTATTGATAATAATAAATTATTTCATATGTCAACAGTATCACTACAAACTTGAGGTTGTGGGGCAGATGTACTTTTAAACATACTTGCCTTCTATTACATATAACAGCATTTCCCAAAATCTTACACAGAAAACCTACTGTGTTCCAAACAAAGAGGCCAATTAAATTTGGGATACTCTGACTGTTTTGAGATAATTATAAGACACATTATTATATCAATTTCTGGGAAATCATGTGCAAATAATCCTGTGCAATTTTACTTAATACATCTATTCCTAAAACTATTTGATCACAAATTTTTTAAGAAGAAAAACATAATGCTAAAAAGAATTAACATACAATACATGCTTATTGTATGCCAGGTCCTAATAGAATAGTTTGCTTATTTAATATTCACTGTGGAATAGGTACCCTTGGTATCCCCATTTTACAAGAGATTAAGTAACGTGTTCAAGTTCACACAATTCGGAGGTGGAAGGTTAGGATTCAGAACCAAACATTTAATCTCTGGTGACCTCATACTTAACCATTTTTCTTGTGGTTGCAGATCATGCATTTATTCTCTTCCTGGGATCTAGCATTATACAGAAGATACTTTAGGAAATGCTGATTTTGAATAATCTTTTGTTTAGGCTGGTGTACTCAGGTGATTTGTACACACCACATTGTTCGCACACCTATTTTTTTACCCTTACGCCTTGCTATTCATTTGTCTCTTTTTCCCTCTCTCAAAATTCTACACTTTATCGTTGACCCTGGTTAAATCTTTTCCATGTAGTCTTCCTTGTAGTTCTAGCCATGGTGATCTCACTTTCTCTGAATTCCTAGACACTTAGCATCTGTTTCACCAAATTAACACTTCATTATTGGACAGAAGTTCTACTGAACTCTGGATATGCCATTAATGTGAATCTTGTCTTCTTAACTACCATGTAGATCTTTGAAAATGGGAACCATTTTATGCTGAAAATTCTAAGAATATAATAAGTGCATGTTTATTTGAATGTTTTTTACTTAATATCTGGAGCTGTTTCAAGTTTACTTGGTATGTGTCCCAAGTTGCTAGCAGGAAGGAAAAAACATTTCTATCTGTGGTCCTAACAATGACCATGCAAAACGGAAATGATCACCTTTGTTCTTTCATGTAAGTGAATGATTCATAAGTTCAATTGAAAATCACATTTTTTTTGTAGTTGTAAATTATAGCAAATGACTAAGCCTATGGTCTTGAAATTGATAATAAATATTATTAAATATGTTCGTAGGGAATAGAACTTACCTGTTAAAGTCATATTTAATTTACTTCCTAATTTGGTTACTAAAGTGACCTATTTCCCAGGCGGAGTAGGAAAGATCTGGTGACAAAACTATTTCAAAACTGAATCACTGGAAAATCCCTAAAAAGTCATTTTATTCTCTTCTCCTTCCACTGAGATGTATGCCACTTATAAACTGCAGAGAGATTAGGTTTTATGCTTGTGTAGGATTGGACATGGCCCAAAGGTGTGTAACTTTTTAAAAATAGAAAACATTCAAAACATTGAGGAGGAGGGAATTCTTCTGAACTCATTCTGTAAGGCTGGTATTACCCTGATACCAAAACCAGACAAAGACACATCAAAAAAAGGAAACTATATGCCAATATCTCTGATGAATACTGATGCAAAATTCTCAACAAATATTAGCAAATCAAATTCAACAATACATTAAAAAGACCATTTATCATGACTAAGTGGGGTTTATCCCTGGGATGCGAAGACAGTTTAATATATGCAAATCAATTAAGGTGATATATCATATCAACAGAATAAAGGATAAAAGCTATATAACCATTTTAATTAATGCTGAAAAAGCATTTGATAAAGTTCAATAGCCCTACTAAACCCTAAAAAAAGATACAGAAGTAACATACCTGAACATAATAAAAGCCACATATGACAGACCCATAGCTAGTATCATATTAAATGGGGAGAAACTGAAAGCCTTTCCTCTAAGAACTGGAACATAACAAGGATGCCCACTTTCACCACTGTTATTCTACATAGTACTGGAAGTCCTAGCTGGAGCAATCAGACAAGAGAAAGAAATAAAGAGCATCCAAACTGGAAAGGAAGAAGTCAAATTATCCTTGTTTGCAGATTATATGATCTTATGTTTGGATCTTATCAACATACAAAAATCAGTAACATTTCTATGTGCCAACAGTGAACAATCTGAAAAAGAAATAAAGTAATCCCATTTACAATAGCCACAAATAAAATAAAGTACCCAGGAATTAACCAAACAAATGAAAGATCTCTATAATGAAAACTATAACACATTGCTGAAAGAAATTGAGAAGATTATCAACAAATGGAAAGATTTTCCAGGTTCCTGGATTGGAAGAATCAGTATTGTTAAAATGTTTATACTACCTAAAACAATCTAAATATTCAATGCAATTCTTATCAGTACCAATGGCATTCCTCACAGAAACAGAAAAAAACAATGCTAAAATTTATATGGAACCATGAAAGACCTAGAATAGCCAAAGATATTCTAAGCAAAAAGAACAAAACTAGAGGAATCACAATACCTGAGGTCAAATTATACTACAGAGATATAGTAACCAAAACACCATAGTCCTGGCATAAAAACAGACACATAAACCGATGAGACAGAATAGAGAACCTAGAAACAAATTCATACACCTACAGTGAACTCATTTTTGACAAGGGTGCCAAGAACATACACTGGGCAAAGACAGTCTCTTCAATAAATGGTGCTGGAAAAACTGGATATCCATGTGTAGAAGAATGAAACTGGACCCCTATCTCTCACCATATACAAAAATCAAATAAAAATGGATTAAAAACTTAGGTCTAAGTCCTCTCATGATTGTTGTAGCACTATTCACTATAGCTAAGGTTTGAAAGCAACCTAGGTGTCCATCAACAGATGAATGGATAAAGAGTGTATGGTACAGATATACAATGGAGTACTATACAGCCATAAAAAGAATGAGATCCTGTCATGTGCAACAACATGGATAGAACTGGAGATCATTATGTTTAGTGAAATAAGGCAGGCACAGAAAGAGAAACCTCGCATATTCTTACCTATTTGTGGGATCTAAAAATGAAAATAATTGAACTCATGGACATAGAATGTAAAAAGAGGGTTACCAGAGGATGGCAAGGGTAGTGTGGGAGTGAGGAGCAGGGAGGCAGGATGGTTAATGGGTACAAAAAATAATAGAATAAAGAAGACCTAGTATTTGATAGCACAACAAGGTGACTATAGTCAATAATAATTTAATTTTACATTTTACGGTAACTGAAAAAGTGTAACTGAATAGTTTGTAGCACTAGGATAAATGCTTGCAGGGAATGATGCCCTGTACTCCATGATGTGATTATTATACACTGCATGCCTGTATTAAAACACCTCATGCAACCCATGCATATCTACACCTACTATGTACCCATAGAACTTCAAAAGTAAAAAATTTTAGAAATAAAAAAATGAAAAATAAAAACACTCAAGCCTTTCTGTATGTCTTTTTTTTTTTTTTTTAGCATATGACCCCTCATAGTAGAATTTTTCACTGTGGCACAGAACAAGTTTTCTTTTCTTTATATATATATTTTATTATACTTTAAGTTCTAGGGTACATGTGCACGACGTGCAGGTTTGTTATATATATATATATACATGTGCCATGTTGGTGTGCTGCATCCATTAACTTGTCATTTACATTAGGTATATCTCCTAATGCTATCCCTCCCCCCTCCCTCCACCACACAACAGGCCCCGGTGTGTGATGTTCCCCTTCCTGTGTCCAAGTGTTCTCATTGTTCAATTCCCACCTATGAGTGAGAACATGAGGTGTTTGGTTTTTTGTCCTTGCTATAGTTTGCTGAGAATGGTGGTTTCCAGCTTCGTCCATGTCCCTACAAAGGACATAAACTCATCCTTTTTTATGGCTGCATAGTATTCCATGGTGTATATGTGCCACATTTTCTTAATCCAGTCTATCATTGTGGACATTTGGGTTGGTTCCAAGTTTTTGCTATTGTGAACAGTGCCGCAATAAACATATGTGTGCATGTGTCTTTATAGCAGCATGATTTATAGTCCTTTGTGTATATACCCAGTAATGGGATGGCTGGGTCAAATGGTATTTCTAGTTCTAGATCCCTGAGGAATCACCACGCTGTCTTACACAATGGTTGAACTAGTTTACAGTCCCACCAACAGTGTAAAAGTCTTCCTATTTCTCCACATCCTCTCCAGCACCTGTTGTTTCCTGACTTTTTAATGATCGCCATTAAATGGCGATGATATCTCGTTGTTTTGATGACCAGTGATGATGAGCATTTTTTCATGTGTCTGTTGGCAGCATAGATATCTTCTTTTGAGAAGTGTCTGTTCATATCCTTCTCCCACTTGTTGATAGGGTTGTTTGTTTTTTTCTTGTAAATTTGTTTGAGTTCATTGTGGATTCTGGGTATTAGCCCTTTGTCAGATGAGTAGGTTGCGAAAATTCTCTCCCATTTTGTCGGTTGCCTGTTCACTCTGATGGTAGTTTCTTTTGCTGTGCAGGAGCTCTTTAGTTTAATTAGATCCCATTTGTCAATTTTGGCTTTTGTTGCTATTGCTTTTGGTGTTTTAGATATGAAGCCCTTGCCCATGCCTATGTCCTGAATGGTAATGCCTGGGTTTTCTTCTAGGGTTTTTATGGTTTTAGGTCTAACATTTAAGTCTTTAATCCATCTTGAATTAATTTTTGTATAAGGTGTAAGGAAGGGATCCAGTTTCAGCTTTCTATATATGGCTAGCCAGTTTTCCCAGCACCATTTATTAAATAGGGAATCCTTTCCCCATTTCTTGTATTTCTCAGGTTTGTCAAAGATCAAGATAGTTGTAGATGTGTAGTATTATTTCTGAGGGCTCTATTCTGTTCCGTTGGTCTAAATCTCTGTTTTGGTACCAGTACCATGCTGTTTTAGTTACTGTAGCCTTGTAGTATAGTTTGAAGTCAGGTAGCGTGATGCCTCCAGCTTTGTTCTTTTGGCTTAGGATTGACTTGGTGATACGGGCTCTTTTTTGGTTCCATATGAACTTTAAAGTATTTTCCAATTCTGTGAAGAAAGTCATTGGTAGCTTGATGGGGATGGCATAGGATCTATAAATTACCTTGGGCAGTATGGCCATTTCCATCATACTGATTCTTCTAACCCATGAGCATGGAATGTTCTTCCATTTTTTTGTGTCCTCTTTTATTTTGTTGAGCAGTGGTTTGTAGTTCTCCCTGAAGAGGTCCTTCACATCCTTTGTAAGTTGGATTCCTAGGTATTTTATTCTCTTTGAAGCAATTGTGAATGGGAGTTCACTCATGATTTGACTCTCTGTTTGTCTGTTGTTGGTGTATAAGAATGCTTGTGATTTTTGCACATTGATTTTGTATCCTGAGATTTTGCTGAAGTTGCTTATCGCTTAAGGAGATTTTGGGCTGAGACGATGGGGTTTCTAGATATACAATCATGTCGTCTGTAAACAGGGACAATTTGACTTCCTCTTTTCTTAATTCAATACCCTTTATTTCTTTCTTCTGCCTGATTGCCCTGGCCAGAATTTCCAACACTGTGTTGAATAGGAGTGGTGAGAGAGGGTATCCTGTCTTGTGCCCATTTTCAAAGGGAATGCTTCCAGTTTTTGCCCATTCAGTATGATATTGGCTGTGGGTTTTTCATAAATAGTTCTTATTATTTTCAGACACGTCCCATCAATACCTATTTTATTGAGAGTTTTTAGCATGAAGGGATATTGAATTTTGTCAAAGTCCTTTTCTGCATCTATTGAGATAATCATGTGGTTTTTGTCTTTGGTTCTGTTTATATGCTGGATTACATTTATTGATTTGCATATGTTGAACCAGCCTTGCATCCCAGGGATGAAGCCCACTTGATCATGGTGGATAAGCTTTTTGATGTGCTGCTGGATTTGGTTTGCAAGTATTTTATTGAGGATTTTTGCATCAATGTTCATCAAGGATATTGGTCTAAAATTCTCTTTTTTGGTTGTGTCTCTGCCCGGCTTTGGTATCAGGATGATGCTGGCCTCATAAAAGGAGTTAGGGAGGATTCCCTCTTTTTCTATTGATTGGAATAGTTTCAGAAGGAGTGGTACCATCTCCTCTTTGTACCTCTGGTAGAATTTGGCTGTGAATTCATCTTGTCCTGGACTTTTTTTGATTGGTAAGCTATTGATTATTGCCACAATTTCAGAGCCTGTTATTGGTCTATTCAGAGATTCAACTTCTTCCTGGTTTAGTCTTGGGAGCATGTTTGTGTCCAGGAATTTATCCATTTCTTCTAGATTTTCTAGTTTATTTGCATAGAGGTGTTTGTAGTATTCTCTGATGGTAGTTTGTATTTCTGTGGGATCATTGGTGATATCCCCTTTATCATTTTTTATTGCATCTATTTGATTCTTTTCTCTTTTCTTCTTTGTTAGTCTTGTAGCAGTCTATCAATTGTTGAAAAGATCAATTGTTGATCTTTTCAAAAAACCAACTCCTGAATTCTTAATTTTTTGAAGGGTTTTTTGTGTCTCTATTTCCTTCAGTTCTGCTCTGCTCTTAGTTATTTCTTGCCTTCTGCTAGCTTTTGAATGAGTTTGCTCTTGGTTTTCTATTTGTTTTAATTGTGATGTTAGGATATCCATTTTAGATCTTTCCTGCTTTCTCTTGTGGGCATTTAGTGCTATAAATTTCCCTCTACACACTGCTTTGGACGTGTCCCAGAGATTCTGGTATGTTGTGTCTTTGTTCTCGTTGGTTTCAAAGAATATCTTTATTTCTGCCTTCATTTCATTATTTACCCTGTAGTCATTCAGGAGCAGATTGTTCAGTTTCCATGTAGTTGAGCGGATTTGAGTGAGTTTCTTAATCCTGAGTTCTAGTTTGATTGCACTGTGGCCAGAGAGACAGTTTGTTATAATTTTTGTTCTTTTACATTTACTGAGGAGAGCTTTACTTCCAAGTATGTGGTCAGTTTTGGAGTAGGTGTGGTGTGGTGCTGAAAAGAATTTATATTCTGTTGATTTGGGGTGGAGAGTTCTGTAGATGTCTATTAGGTCTGCTGGGTGCAGAGCTGAGTTCAATTCCTGGGTATCCTTGTTAACTTTCTGTCTCGTTGATCTGTCTAATGTTGACAGTGGGGTGTTAAACTCTCCCATTATTATTGTGTGGGAGTCTAAGTCTCTTTGTAGGTTACTAAGGACTTGCTTTATGAATCTGGGTGCTTCTGTATTGGGTGCGTATATATTTAGGATAGTTAGCTCTTGTTGTTGAATTGATCCCTTTACCATTATGTAATGCCTTCTTTGTCTCTTTTGATCTTTGTTGGTTTAAAGTCTGTTTTATCAGAGGCTAGAATTGCAACCCCTGCCTTTTTTTGTTTTCCATTTGCTTGGTAGATCTTCCTCCATCCTTTTATTTTGAGCCTATGTATGTCTCTGCATGTGAGATGGGTTTCCTGAATACAGCACACTGATGGGTGTTGACTCTATCCAATTTGCCAGTCTGTGTCTTTTAATTGGAGCACTTAGCCCATTTACATTTAAAGTTAATATTGTTATGTGTGAATTTGATCCTGTCATTATGATGTTAGCTGGTTATTTTGCTTGTTAGTTGATGCAATTTCTTCCTAGCCTGGATGGTCTTTACAATTTGGCATGTTTTTGCAGTGGCTGGTACCAGTTGTTCCTTTCCATGTTTTGTGCTTCCTTCAGGAGGTCTTTTAGGGCAGGCCTGGTGGTGAGAAAAATCTCTCAGCATTTGCTTGTCTGTAAAACTTTTTATTTCTCCTTCACTTATGAAGCTTAGTTTGGCTGGATATGAAATTCTGGGTTGAAAATTCTTTTCTTTAAGAATGTTGAATATTGGCCCCCACTCTCTTCTGGCTTGTAGAGTTTCTGCTGAGAGATCCACTGTTAGTCTGATGGGCTTTCCTTTGTGGGTAACCTGACCTTTCTCTCTGGCTGCCCTTAACCTTTTTTTCCATCATTTCAACTTTGGTGATCTGACAATTATGTGTCTTGGAGTTGCTCTTCTCGAGGAGTATCTTTGTGGTGTTCTCTGTATTTCCTGAATTTGGATGTTGGCCTGCCTTGCTAGATTGGAGAAGTTCTCCTGGATAGTATCCTGCAGAGTGTTTTCCAACTTGGTTCCATTCTCCCCATCACTTTCAGGTACACCAATCAGGCATAGATTTAGTCTTTTCACATAGTCTCATATTTCTTGGAGACTTTGTTCATTTCTTTTTATTGTTTTTCCTCTAAACTTCTCTTCTTGCTTCACTTCATTCATTTCATCTTCCATCACTGATACCCTTTCTTCCAGTTGATTGCATTGGCTACTGAGGCTTCTTCATTCATCACATAGCTCTCGTGCCTTGGTTTTCAGCTCCATCAGGTCCTTTAAGGACTTCTCTGCATTGGTTATTCTAGTTATCCATTTGTCTAATTTTTTTCCAAAGCTTTTAACTTCTTTGCCATTGGTTCGAATTTCCTCCTGTAGCTCAGAGTAGTTTGATCATCTGAAGCCTTCTTCTCTCAACTCGTCAAAGTCATTCTCTGTCCAGCTTTGTTCCATTGCTGGTGAGGAGCTGCGTTCCTTTGAAGGAGGAGAGGTGCTCTGCTTTTTAGAGTTTCCAGTTTTTCTGCTGTGTTTTTTCCCCATCTTTGTGGTTTTATCTACCTTTGGTCTTTGATGATGGTGATGTACAGATGGGTTTTTGGTGTGGATGTCCTTTCTGTTTGTTAGTTTTCCTTCTAACAGACAGGATCCTCAGCTGCAGATCTGTTGGGGTTTGCTAGAGGTCCACTTCAGACTCTGTTTGCCTGGGTATCAGCAGCAGTGGCTGCAGAACAGTGAATATTGGTGAACCGCAAATGCTGCTGCCTGATCTTTCCTCTGGAAGTTTTGTCTCAGAGGAGTACCCGGCTGTGTGAGGTGTCAGTCCACCCCTATTGGGGGGTGCCTCCCAGTTAGGTTACTCTGAGGTCAGGGACCCACTTGAGGAGGCAGTCGGCCCGTTCTCAGATCTCAAGCTGCATGGAGGGAGAACCACTACTCTCTTCAAAGCTGTCAGAGAGGGACATTTAAGTCTGCAGAGGTTACTGCTGTCTTTTTGTTTGTCTGTGCCCTGCCCCCAGAGGTGGAGCCTACAGAGGCAGGCAGGCCTCCTTGAGCTGTGGTGGGCTCCATACAGTTCGGGCTTCCCGGCTGCTTTGTTTATCTCACCAAACAACTAACTCGGCAATGGTGGGCGTCCTTCCCCCAGCCTTGCTGCTGCCTTGCAGTTTGATCTCGGACTGCTGTTCTAGCAATGAGTGAGACTCCATGGGCGTAGGACCCTCCGAGCCAGATGTGGGATATAATTTCCTGGTGTGCCATTTTTTAAGCCCGTTGGAAAAGTGCAGTATTAGGGTGGGAGTGACCCGATTTTCCAGGTACCGTCTGTCACCCTTTTCTTTGACTAGGAAAGGGAATTCCCTGACCCCTTGTGCTTCGCGGGTGAGGTGATGCCTCACCCTGCTTCAGCTCACACACGGTGCACTGCACCCACTGTCCTGCACCTGTCTGGCACTCCCCAGTGCGTTGAACCTGGTACCTCAGTTGGAAATGCAGAAATCACCCATCTTCTGCATCGCTCATGCTGGGAGCTGTAGACCGGAGCTGTTCCTATTCGGCCATCTTGGCTCCTCCCTCCAATAGCTTCCCATTTTTTGTGTGTGCTACAAGAGCCACAAAATCTACTGATTTAGTATGAATCCCAAATACAGGAAAATTTTATTATAGTTTTCATGTTGTACATTGGATTGCTAGACTTCTTCATCCTATGTCATCTACTTTGTATCCTCTGACCTACATCTCCACACTTCCTCTGCCAACCCTGTTTGTTTTGTTCTCTATATCTGTAAACATTTTTAAATAAAAGTAATTAAAAATATTTTGCTGATAGCATAATAACATGTAAATATTTATTTTTGTAATTCTAAATTTTGAAGCCTCTTGATTTTTCAGGGCAGAGAATATTTATAATTTTAGAATATATTTTGTTACCCAACTCCATCATTACAGTACCTGTTATAAAATTTATCACAGTTTAGACTGAATAAATAAATGCTTTTCTTTGGCAATTTATTTATGATAGCATAAATAGACACAGCTTAATATATGTATTCATATATATATATATTTTGCAGGAAAATATAGTAGGTAAATCACATTTTGATAAATTGCATAATAGGAACAAGATATTTAACAGGTCCCTAGTTTGACTGCTTTTGTAATGTGAGTACTTCTCTTCACTTGGCTTTTTTGGGTAAATTTAGATTTTTTGTGTATCATTTACAATTGATGGATGGTGCATATCATCTTTAAAAATAATTCAAAAGATTTCTCATGACCAGATGTATATTATTGTATAACTTTTAGAAAGTAATAAAAGTATTTTTTAAACTAAGGGTGTCAATGAAATGTAAATTAACTTCACATTATTTAAATGCATGTAGTGGAAATTATGCTCAGGTGCTGTTTTATTGATTTTTTAAAAAAGAATTGTAATTCACAAAAGACCTAAGTGTGCCAACTCTAATAGAAGGATTTAAGTAAGTGGGTTTATAGAAGTATAGTGAATGGTATTTTAGCTGGAGGATTGGACATGTTAAAAATTTCAAAAATTAAAGGACAAGAGAATCTGATTTATCCAGATATGAACTCTCAGCATGTCAGAGTTAGTGGTTCTTATTTAATTCAGAATTCCTGTTTTTAATATAAGTGAGGTTTCCAGCAGTTCTAGTGGGGAGCATGTAATTGCCAGTGTAAACTCATGCCCACTGTTGAGCCAGGAGCCAGGCAGGATGAAAGAATTGAGAAAAAGTGTGAACTCCTGCAACTTAGACTAATAGCCAGCTAAATCTGAGGCTTAATTAACCCATATATTTGTACTATATTTTCACAAAATGGTAGCTGGAAATCTGAAGGTAAAAATGGAACTACTTGCAAATCCATCTGGAGACTGTTAAATATAACTTACTGATTTTTTAACAGGAACATTTTTTCTTGTTCTCCTGACTCCTTGGAAATATAAACTTTTATGCATGGTTGCTGGTACTCATTGCCATCAACTTCTGTCCTTCTGCAACTGATGTCCTATTATAGTTTTTTTAAAAGATCACAAAAGATAAAAAAAGAAATCGGCTAACAATATATTTGCTAGCAAAGAAAAAAAGTTATTTATGTGCTAAATGGGAAGTAGAAAAGATTTTGTTATTTTTTATTATTATTTAGAGACAGAACCTTGCTCTGTCACCCAGACTGAAGTGCAATGACATTATTATAGCTCAGTGCAGTCTTGAGCTCCTGGGCTCAAGTGATCCTCCCATCTCAGCCTCCCAAGTAGCTAAGACTACAGTTGTGTACCATCACACCTGGCTAATTTTTTTTTTTTTGCTGGATCACACACTTTTTATTAAAATCAACTTGGTATTAATACATTACAAGGTAATTTTCTGGTAATACATTATTTTATTTTATTATACTTCAAATTCTGGGGTACATGTGCAGAATGTGCAGGTTTGTTACATAGGTATACACGTGCCATGGTGGTTTGCTGCACCCATCAACCCATTATCTACATTAGATATTTCTCCTAAAGCTATCCCTCCCCTAGCCTCCAAACCCCGACAGGCCCTGGTGTTTGAGGTTCCCCTCCCTGTGTTCATGTGTTCTCATTGTTCAACTCCTACTTATGAATGAGAACATGTGGTGTTTGGTTTTCTGTTCTTGTTTTACTTTGCTGAGAATGATGGTTTCCAGCTTTTTCCATGTCCATGCAAAGAACATGAACTCATTCTTTTTTTTATGGTGGCATATTATTCCATGGTGTATATGTGCTGCATTTTCTTTAGCCAGTCTATCACTGATGGGCATTTGGGTTGGTATCAAGTCTTTGCTATTGTGAACAGTGCCGCAATAAACATATGTGTGCCTGTGTCTTTATAGTAGAAAGATTTATAATCCTTGGGTATATACCCAGTAATGGAATTGCTGGGTCAAATAGTATTTCTGGTTCTAGATCCTTGAGGTATCGCCAGGCTGTCTTCCACAATGGTTGAACTAATTTACACTCCCACCAACAGTGTAAAAGCATTCCTATTTCTCCACATCCTCTCCAGCATCTGTTATTTCCTGACTTTTTAATGATCGCCATTCTAACTGGCATGAGATGGTATCTCATTTTGGTTTTGATTTGTATTTCTCTAGTGACCAGTGATGATGAGCTTTTTTTCATATGTTTGTTGGCCGCATAAATGTTTTCTTTTGAGAAGTGTCTGTTCATATCCTTCACCTACTTTTTGATGGGGTTGTTTTTTTCTTGTAAATTTGTTTAAGTTCTTTGTAGATTCTGGATATTAGCCCTTTGTCAGATGGACAGATTGCAAAAATTTTCTCCCATTCTGTAGGTTGCCAGTTCACTCTGCTGATAGTTTCTTTTGCTGTGCAGAAGCTCTTTAGTTTAATTAGATCCCATTTGTCAATTTTGGCTTTTATTGCCATTGCTTTTGGTTTTTTAGTCAGGAACATGCCTATGTCCTGAATGGTATTGCCTAGGTTTTCTTCTAGGGTTTTTATACACCTGGCCAATTTTTTAATTTTTGTAGAGACTATGTTGCCCAGGCTGGCCTTGAACTCCTCCCCTCAAGCAATCCTCCCATCCTGGCCTCTGAAAGCACTGGGGGATTTTAAAATATTTTTCTTTTTTTTGTGTTCTGAGTCTGAAGGAAAAATGTTTCATGAGTACACTGATAATAGATCATATTCAAAATGCAATTTTATTTTTGTCTGTTTCCTTTTTCTTTTTATGTACATATTATTATCAAATTTATTTCCTGTGTCTTTCTAGGCTCTTTGGAGAGTATTTGCTTAAGAGATCTAATTGATTCCTGGCTGTCACTGAGTGTTTTGGGAGAGCTGGGAGGCTTCCTTGTGGAAAAGACTTTAATTACACATTTAATTTCTGTGATAGATACATGATTATTCAGATTTTCTTCTTGTATAAATTTTGGAGGGGAGGAGCCAAGATGGCCGAATAGGAAGAGCTCCGGTCTACAGCTCCCAGCGTGAGCAACACAGAAGATGGGTGATTTCTACATTTCCATCTGAGCTTTGAAGAGAGCAGTGGTTCTCCCAGCACACAGCTGGAGATCTGAGAACGGGCAGACTGCCTCCTCAAGTGGGTTCCTGACCCCTGACCCCCGAGCAGCCTAACTGGGAGGCACCCCCCAGCAGGGCCAGACTGACACCTCACACAGTAGGCCAGGTACTCCAACTGACCTGCAGCTGAGGGTCCTGTCTGTTAGAAAGAAAACTAACAAACAGAAAGGACATCCACACCAAAAACCCATCTGTACGTCACCATCATCAAAGACCAAAAGTAGATAAAACCACAAAGATGGGGAAAAAACAGAGCAGAAAAACTGGAAACTCTAAAAAGCAGAGCGCCTCTCCTCCTCCAAAGGAATGCAGTTCCTCACCAGCAATGGAACAAAGCTGGATGGAGAATGACTTTGATGAGCTGAGAGAAGAAGACTTCAGACGATCAAATTATTCCGAGCTATGGGAGGATATTCAAACCAAAGGCAAAGAAGTTGAAAACTTTGAAAAAAATTTAGAAGAATGTATAACTAGAATAATCAATACAGAGAAGTGCTTAAAGGAGCTGATGGAGATGAAAACCAAGGCTCGAGAACTGAGTGAAGAATGCAGAAGACTCAGGAGCTGATGCGATCAAATGGAAGAAAGGGTATCAGCCCTGGAAGATGAAATGAATGAAATGAAGTGAGAAGGGAAGTTTAGAGAAAAAAGAATAAAAAGAAACGAGCAAAGCCTCCAAGAAATATGGGACTATGTGAAAAGACAAAATCTACATCTGATTGGTGTACCTGAAAGTGACAGGGAGAATGGAGCCAAGTTGGAAAACACTCTGCGGGATATTATCCAGGAGAAGTTCCCCAATCTAGCAAGGCAGGCCAACATTCAGATTCAGGAAATACAGAGAACGCCACAAAGATACTCCTTGAGAAGAGGAACTCCAAGACACATAATTGTCAGATTCAACAAGGTTGAAATGAAGGAAAAAATGTTAAGGGCAGCCAGAGAGAAAGGTCGGGTTACCCTCAAAGGGAAGCCCATCAGACTAACAGTGGATCTCTTGGCAGAAACTCTACAAGCCAGAAGAGATTGGGGCCAACATTCAACATTCTTAAAGAAAAGAATTTTCAACCCAGAATTTCATATCCAGCCAAACTAAGCTTCATAAGTGAAGGAGAAATAAAATACTTTACAGAGAAGCAAATGCTGAGAGATTTTGTCACCACCAGGCCTGCCCTAAAAGAGCTCCTGAAGGAAGCACTAAACATGGAAAGGCACAACAGGTACCAGCCGCTGCAAAATCATGCCAAAATGTAAAGACCATCGAGACTAGGAAGAGATTGCATCAACTAACGAGCAAAATAACCAGCTAACATCATAATGACAGGATCAAATTCACACATAACAATATTAACTTTAAATGTAAATGGACTAAATGCTCCAATTAAAAGACACAGACTGGCAAATTGGATAAAGAGTCAAGACCCATCAGTGTGCCGTATTCAGGAAACCCATCTCATGTGCAGAGACACACATAGGCTCAAAATAAAAGGATGGAAGAAGATCTACCAAGCAAATGGAAAACAAAAAAAGGCAGGGGTTGCAAAGCTAGGCTCTGATAAAACAGACTTTAAACCAACAAAGATCAAAAGAGACAAAGAAGGCCATTACATAATGGTAAAGGGATCAATTCAACAAGAAGAGCTAACTATCCTAAATATATATGCACCCAATACAGGAGGACCCAGATTCATAAAGCAAGTCCTGAGTGACCTACAAAGAGACTTAGACTCCCACACAATAATAATGGGAGACTTTAACACCCCACTGTCAACATTAGACAGATCAAAGAGACAGAAAGTTAACAAGGATACTCAGGAATTGAACTCAGCTCTGCACCCAGCAGACCTAATAGACATCTACAGAACTCTCCACCCCAAATCAACAGAATATACATTTTTGTCAGCACCACACCACACCTATTCCAAAATTGACCACATAGTTGGAAGTAAAGCTCTCCTCAGTAAATGTAAAAGAACAGAAATTATAACAAACTGTCTCTCAGGTCACAGTGCAATCAAGCTAGAACTCAGGATTAAGAATCTCACTCAAAACCACTCAACTACATGGAAACTGAACAACCTGCTCCTGACTGACTACTGGGTACATAATGAAATGAAGGCAGAAATAAAGATGTTCTTTGAAACCAACGAGAACCAAGACACAACATACCAGAATCTCTGGCATACATTCAAAGCAGTGTGTAGAGGGAAATTTATAGCACTAAATGCCCACAAGAGAAAGCAGGAAAGATACAAAATTGACACCCTAACATCACAATTAAAAGAACTAGAAAAGCAAGAGCAAACACATTCAAAAGCTAGCAGAAGGCAAGAAATAACAAAGATCAGAGCAGAACTGAAGGAAATAGAGACACAAAAAATCCTTCAAAAAATTAATGAATCCAGGAGCTGGTTTTTTGAAAGGATCAACAAAATTGATAGACCACTAGCAAGATTAATAAAGAAAAAAAGAGAGAAGAATCAAATAGATGCAATAAACACTGATAAAGGGGATATCACCACCAATCCCACAGAAATACAAACTACCATCAGAGTATACTACAAACACCTCTACGCAAATAAACTAGAAAATCTAGAAGAAATGGATAAATTCCTCAACACATACACCCTCCCAAGACTAAACTAGGAAGAAGTTGAATCTCTGAATAGACCAATAACAGGCTCTGAAATTGTGGCAATAATCAATAGCTTACCAACCAAAAAGGGTCCAGGACCAGATGGATTCACAGCTGAATTCTACCAGAGGTACAAGGAGGAACTGGTACCATTCCTTCTGAAACTATTCCAATCAATAGAAAAAGAGGGAATCCTCCCTAACTGATTTTATGAAGCCAGCATCATCCTGATACCAAAGCCGGGCAGAGACACAACCAAAAAAGAGAATTTTAGACTAATATCCTTGATGAACATTGATGCAAAAATCCTCAATAAAATACTGGCAAACCAAATCCAGCAGCACATCAAAAAGCTTATCCACCATGATCAAGTGGGCTTCATCCCTGGGATGCAAGGCTGGTTCAATATATGCAAATCAATAAATGTAATCCAGCATATAAACAGAACCAAAGACAAAAACCACATGATTATCTCAATAGATGCAGAAAAGGCCTTTGACAAAATTCAACATCCCTTCATGATAAAAACTCTCAATAATTTAGGTGTTGATGGGACATATCTCAGAATAATAAGAGCTATCTATGAAAAACCCACAGCCAATATCATACTGAATGGGCAAAAACTGGAAGCAGTCCCTTTGAAAACTGGCACAAGACAGGGATGCCGTCTCTCACCACTCCTATTCAACATAGTGTTGGAAATTCTGGCCAGGGCAATTAGGCAGCAGAAGGAAATAATGGGTATTCAATTAGGAAAAGAGGAAGTCAAATTGTCCCTGTTTGCAGATGACATGATTGTATATCTAGAAAACCCCATCATCTGAGCCCAAAATCTCCTTAAGCTGATAAGCAACTTCAGCAAAATCTCAGGATACAAAATCAATGTACAAAAATCACAAGCATTCTTATACACTAATAACAGACAGAGAGCCAAATCATGAGTGAACTCCCATTCACAATTGCTTCACAGAGAATGAAATACTTAGGAATCCAACTTACAAGGGATGTGAAGGACCTCTTCAAGGAGATCTACAAACCACTGCTCAATGAAATAAAAGAGGACACAAACAAATGGAAGAACATTCCATGCTCATGGATAGGAAGAATCAATATTGTGAAAATGGCCATACTGCCCAAGGTAATTTACAGATTCAATGCCATCCCCATCAAGCTATCAATGACTTTCTGCACAGAATTGGAAAAAACTACTTTAAAATTCATATGGAACCAAAAAAGAGCCCGTGTCGCCAAGTCAATCCTACGCCAAAAGAACAAAGCTGGAGGCATCACACTACCTGACTTCAAACTATACTACAAGGCTACAGTAACCAAAACAGCATGGTACTGGTACCAAAACAGAGATATAGATCAATGGAACAGAACAGAGCCCTCAGAAATAATGCCACATATCTAGAACTATCTGATCTTTGACAAATCTTAGAAAAACAAGCAATGGGGAAAGGATTCCCTATTTAATAAATGGTGCTGGGAAAACTGGCTAGCCATATGTAGAAAGCTGAAACTGGATCCCTTCCTTACACCTTATACAAAAATCAATTCAAGATGGATTAAAGACTTAAAGGTTAGACCTAAAACCATAAAAACCCTAGAAGAAAACCTAGGCATTACCATTCAGGACATAGGCATGGGCAAGGACTTCATGTCTAAAACACCAAAAGCAATGGCAACAAAAGCCAAAACTGACAAATGGGATCTAATTAAACTCAAGAGCTTCTGCACAGCAAAAGAAACTACCATCAGAATGAACAGGCAACCTACAAAATGGGAGAAAATTTTCACAACCTACTCATCTGACAAAGGGCTAATATCCAGAATCTACAATGAACTCAAACATATTTACAAGAAAAAAACAAACAACCCCATCAAAAAGTGGGCGAAGGACATGAACAGACACTTCTCAAAAGAAGACATTTATGCAGCCAAAAAACACATGAAAAAATGCTCACCATCACTGGCCATCAGAGAAATGCAAATCAAAACCACAATGAGATACCATCTCACACCAGTTAGAATGGCAATCATTAAAAAGTCAGGAAACAACAGGTGCTGGAGAGGATGTGGAGAAATGGAAACACTTTTACACTGTTGGTGGGACTGTAAACTAGTTCATCCATTGTGGAAGTCAGTGTGGCGATTCCTCAGGGATCTAGAACTAGAAATTCCATTTGTCCCAGCCATCCCATTACTGCGTATATACCCAAAGGACTATAAATCATGCTGCTATAAAGACACATGCACACGTATGTTTATTGCGGCATTATTCACAATAGCAAAGACTTGGAACCAACCCAAATGTCCAACAATGATAGACTGGATTAAGAAAATATGGCACATATACACCATGGAATACTATGCAGCCATAAAAAATGATGGGTTCATGTCCTTTATTGGGACATTGATGAAATTGGAAATCATCATTCTCAGTAAACTATGGCAAGAACAAATAACCAAACATGGCATATTCTCACTCATAGGTGGAAATTGAACAATGAGAACACATGGACACAGGGAGTGGAACATCACACTTCGGGGACTGTTGTGGGGTGGGGGTAGGGGGGAGGGATAGCATTGGGAGATATACCTAATGCTAGATGACGAGTTAGTGGGTGCAGCACACCAGCATGGCACATGTATACATATGTAACTAATCTGCACATTGTGCACATGTACCCTAAATCCTAATGTATAATAATAATAAATAAATAAACAAATTAAAAAAAATTTTGGTAGCTATTTTCCTATTTCGCAATTTCATCTAAATGGTCAAATTTATTGGCATGAAGTCATTCATAGTATCCCTTATTATCTTCTTAGTGTTTGTGAGATGTGTAGTGATGGTTCCCGTTTTTATTCATGATATTGACAATTGTGTCTTCTTTTTTTCTGAATAGCCTTGTTAGTGGTTTATTGATTTTAGGAGTCTATAGAAAACCTAATTTTTGTTTTTGTTGATTTTTTTCTTTGTTGTATTGTGTTTACCATTTTATTAATTTCTCCTCTTTTTATTTTCTCCCTTTTACTTTCTTTTTTTTATTATTATTATACTTTAAGTTTTAGTGTACATGTACACAATGTGCAGGTTTGTTACATATGTATACATGTGCCACGTTGGTGTGCTGCACCCATTAACTTGTCATTTAGCATTAGGTATATCTCCTAATGCTATCCTTCCCCCCTCCACCCACCCCACAACAGTTCCCAGAGTGTGATGTTCCCATTCCTGTGTCCATGTGTTCTCATTGTGCAATTCCCACCTATGAGTGAGAACATGTGGTGTTTGTTTTTTTGTCCTTGGGATAGTTTGCTGAGAATGATGGTTTCCAGCTTCATCCATGTCCCTACAAAGGACATGAACTCATCATTTTTTATGGCTGCATAGTATTCCATGGTTTATACGTGCCACATTTTCTTAATCCAGTCTATCATTGTTGGACATTTGGGTTGGTTCCAAGTCTTTGCTATTGTGAATAGTGCCGCAATAAATATACATGTGCAAGTATCTTTATAGCAGCATGATTTATAATCCTTTGTGTATATACCCAGTAATGGGATAGTTGGGTCAAATGGTATTTCTAGTTCTAGATCTCTGAGGAATCGCCACACCGACTTCCACAATGGTTGAAGTAGTTTACATTTCTTTGGGTTTATATTTTTCTTTGAAGTTTTTGAAATGAGTAGTAGATAACTTTTTTTTTTTGCCTTTTCCCCTTTTTGAGTATATTAATCTCCTACTAAGCAAGGCTTTAGGTACAGATCACAAGTTTTGGTATGATGTATTTCCAGCACCATTTAGTTCTAAGTGTTTTGTAATTTCCACTGTGATTTCTACATTGACCAATGTTTTATTTAGTGCTTAATGAATCAAAGTTCATTCAAAATTTCATATTTCTCCTTTTTAGTTATGTTTGTTTAGTAATATATTCTTTTAGTTTTTAACCCTGATTTAAAACACATTTTCAATTAATTTCCAGAGTCTAATACAAGTGAGCGCTTTTACCAGATTTATAATGTTAATCTTAGACATTGATGTACCACCCACTGCCTTTATTGCTGCTTTTTTGTTGTTATTTAAATTCTACATACAGTTTAAATCACATACAACATTATTATATTATTGATTTCTACTGATATACTAATTTATTTATTCCCTTTTTTTGCTTTGTTTTGTTTTGTCATAATATTTGAAGAGCATATTTTCAAATGTGTAGAATTTAAAATCGATAACTATTTTCTTTCAGCCCTTGGAATTTATGATTCCATTATTTTCTGTCTTTCATCATTTTGTTTAGGAGTCAATTTTAAGTCTTGCTGTTTTTTGGAGGCAATCATTTTTTATTTGTTTTCCAAAAAATGTATGGCTACTTTTGGCAGTTTTGCTATGAGGCGCCTGAATGTTGTTTCCTTTGTGTTCTGTTTTGAGTTTGTGGAGCATTTCATGCATGCTGTTACTTAGTGACTTTCATCAGGTTTTGGAAAATTAGCTATCGTTTCTTCAAATGTTACATCTGCCCTATTTGCTTTTTCTTCTTCTCCTAAAATTCCATTTACACATATGTTAGGCCTTTTCACCATGTCCAAATATATCTGTATTTTCTATTCTCTTTTTCTCTCCGTATGCCAATTTGCGTAGTTTCTATGGAATTGTTCTATCTCCTGTTTTTTTCACAGCTTATTCCAGTCTGTGTTTAAACCCATCAGTTAATTTTGTTATTAATTTGTCATTGAAGTGGAGGATTTCCACTGGATTTTTTTAATAGTTCCAATTTTATGGCAAAATTTTCTGTCTTGTCATTTATTTTCAAATGAATTAGAGTTATTTTCAAATCTATGTCTGATAATCTAATATATAATTCATTTTTGGCCCTATTTTTATTGTTCATTTTCTTACTTGGCCCCAGTTTTAGGTATTTCTGGTAATTATTTATTGAACACCTGATTTTGTGTGTTTGTGTATGAAAAAATTAAGTTCTGGAGACCATTATCTCATTCCTCAGAGGATTAATTTCAGCTCTGCCAGATAGAATAATGAAAGGTCATCTTTGTACAAAGATGGAGCTAATTCAAGTCTGGGTTTAAGCTCTTATATAGCCTCATGCATTTACAATTAGGATGTAGTCTTAAAATGTAGTCCTTCAGAGATTTTAACAAAAATTCTGGAGATCACTGAGGAATTGACAGGATCTTACATATCACTTAGGAATTGACAAATGCTGCAGAAGAGGCACAAAATGTCAGGAATTGTTATTCCCATCTTGCTGGAACTTTTATTTCAAATTCTATTGGCAGCCTCGAGCTCCAACTTTTGTGTCCTCAGCATTATATACTGTGGGAAGCTCTATTTCCCATTTCAGTTTTTTGGTCATTTTACTTAGCAGAAAATATGGGAAAAAGTTTAGAATTTTAGTCACTTCAGTGTGTTGCCCATTTCTATAGGATCTTGGCCCCTCATGTCCTGATGGCCTTGGTATCTCTGTGATGCCTCCAAACATATATATTTTATACTTTGGCATCTTCTCATTTGTTTTAATGTGAGTTGCTTAGTCTGCCACAAGTTATCATATCATAGACAGAGGTCCTCTCTGAAATTGATTTTTATTTATTTATTTTTTTATTTCAACTTTAAATTTATTAAAATTAATGTGGTTATAGGACATTGCAATAGAGATTTAGGAAGTATTTGTATGTAGTTAACAAGTTAAATCTGTTGAAGGGATTTAAAAAAAAAAAAAACTTTGCTGGTTTCTCTATTCTTATTGTTTTATAAGAACTCTTTTACATATTCTGGGCCAGGCATGGTGGCACACACCTGTAATCCCAGCTACTTGGGAGAATGAGACATGAGAATCACTTGAGCCCAAGAGGTGGAGGTTGCAGTGAGCTGAGATCGCACCACTTCACTCCAGCCTGGGAGTGAATAGAGTGCAATAGAGTGAGACTCTGTCTCAAAACAAAACAAAAAAACAAAAACAAAAAAGAACTCTTTACATATTCTGGATACAAATCCTTCTCCCAGGAGTATCTTCTGCTGGTTTGTATCTTTGTGTTTGTTCACTTTTAATATTTTTGTTGGTGTCTTTTGAGGAATAAAAGTTCATAATTTTTATGTAGTCCATTTTATCAATAATTTCCTTTATGTTTGTGCATTTTATTAAGGAAATTTTTCCATAGTGAGGCCATCAAAAATATTTTCCTGGATTGTATTCTAATTGTAGCTTTTTTGCAATCACATATAGATTATTAATAAAACTGAAGTTGATTGATTGTTGCTTATGGTATTAGAGACACAATATCATTTGTCCCCTTCATAGATGCCCAATGGTTCCAGCACCATCTGTTGAAGTGCCAATAGAAACTTCAACAGGTTTTTTTATCCTGTGTGTGTATGTGTACAAATTAATATGTTGAGTCTAAAATTTATATTTAGGTTCAAAGATCAAAAAACTGTTAAGACATTATTCTATTGAGGAAGAAGAAAAAAATGCTTTGTGCATTTTCTTTATTAGATTTCAAGATTTATTATAAAATTAAAGAAATGAAATTCAAGTACTACTGACATGGATTGATAATTAAAGAAATGGAATAAAGAGTTTAGAAACAGACTCATACATTTATTACTTAATATATGACCAAAGTGGTATTAGAAATTTGTGGAAGATAAATAGACTTCAACAGATGGTGCTGAAATTGATTTTTAGTTAAATCTTCTCTTGACAGTCCCTCTTGCACCCCACAGGCTGTGGAAGTTCTTCATGGTGCTTCTCCTACCCTTACTTCTCTCTTAATTTGTTAATGACCATCAAAAGGATAGGGGGAAGGAGAGAGAGGACATATGTTAGTCCCTCCTTGACTGTCAGTGTAATGAGATGATTTTATTCTGAGTCTAGTGGGAGTTTAAAATGGACTCTTTCTCTTGGGGGACGTTTGGCAACTTCTTCCGAGGGCCGACTAAAAATGTCTGTCTGCTCTTCTTGGGTCTTAGTGCGTTTTGCTTCAGTGGGCCACTCTGTTCTCATGCTTTGGTTTTCTGGTGGTCTCTGGGATGGTTTCTTTCTCTTCGGATTCCATTGTCTTTCCAGGCATTCGTCTTTGGCAGAACTCAAAATGGCTCCATATTGGTTCTTTCTCTTTCATATCCCACATTTTGTTCATGAGATACTCAGAATTGTTGCCTCTGCTGTCTGTGAAAATTTAACTGGTTTTAAGTATATTCTACTCTTTTTGACTCACTTCCCTGGCTGATAGTAGTCATTTGCTTTCAGATTCTGTACTTGTTTTATGTACCATACAGCAACCCATTGCAACTCCCCCAGATCCCAGGAAACACATACCAAGCCCTCTGATTGGTCTCTTTGAAGTCTCTCCACCTGTGGACTTATGGTACACTAGCAGCCCTTTTAAAAGAAATCGCTATCTCAAAAGATAAAAACAAAAATAAAAAATCTCTCTTAAACTCCATCTCTTTACCTTTTTACCCTTACATTTGTTTTCTAGAGCTGCCAAAATGAATTACCACAAAGTGGGTGACTTAAAACAATTGACATTTATTGTCTCACAGTTATGGTGGCTAAAAGCCCAAAGTCAAGGTGTTGGCAAGGCCCTGCTCCCTCAGAAACCTGTAGAGGAGTTGCTGTTTCCCAGCCCCTGGTTGTTTCCTGGCAATCCTTGTCATTTCTTGGCCTGTAGAGGCATCCCTCCAGTCCTCTGCCTTCACATGGCATTCTCCCTGTATGCCTTTGTCTTCAGATGGACATCTTATAAAAACACCAATCAGATTGAATCAGTGCCTCATCCTGCTTCTGTATAACCTCACCTTAACTATATTTGCAATGGCCTTATGACCAAACAAGGTCATATTCTCAAGTACTGGGGGTTAGAACTTTTACAAACACACACATACACAAACACACACACGTATTTTTTTTTGGCAGGGGAGACACAATTCACCTACTTTTAATTTCTCCAAATTAGTTTATTTCATAACTCATTTTGGTATCTGTTATTTATTGCCCATGCCTCAGTTGAAACTTCCAATTGAGCACTTTGTTAGAGTTGAATATAAATTGTGTTATGTCTGTCATTGTAGAAATACTACTGGTGAACAGTATTGGTTAATATGGGTTTAGACAAGATGTGAACCACCAAAGAATTATAAAAAATTTCAAGTGATACCTAGGCAAGTTTTTTTAAAGGTAACATTATAGTTAAACATTTTTAGTAAGAGATAATTTCAGTTCTCCAATGCTGTGTGAATTAGTAATTGTGAGGATAAGATGGCCTCAAGCTGAGACAACTCTAGAAATTTTAGTTGGTTAAAACTGGAAAACCAGGTGGAGCCAAGATGGCCGAATAGGAAAAACTCCGGTCTACAGCTCCCAGCGTGAGCCACGCAGAAGATGGGTGATTTCTGCATTTCCATCTGAGGTACCGGGTTCATCTCACTAGGGAGTGCCAGACAGTGGGTACAGGACAGTGGGTGCAGCACACCATGCACCAGCAGAAGCAGGGCGAGGCATTGCCTCAATCAGGAAGTGCAAGGGGTCAGGGAGTTCCCTTTCCTAGTCAAAGAAAGGGGTGACAGTCGGCACCTGGAAAATCGGGTCACTCCCACCCAAATACTGCACTTTTCCAATGGGCTTAAAAAATGGCGCACCAGGAGATTATATCCCGCACCTGGCTCGGAGGGTCCTATGCCCACGGAGTTTCGCTGATTGCTAGCACAGCAGTCTGAAATCAAACTGAAGATGGCAGTGAGGCTGGGGGAGGGGTGCCTGCCATTGCCCAGGCTTGCTTAGGTAAACAAAGCAGCCGGGAAGCTCGAACTGGGTGGAGCCCAACACAGCTCAAGGAGGCCTGTCTGCCTCTGTATGCTCCACCTCTGGGGGCAGGGCACAGACAAACAAAAAGACAGCAGTAACCTCTGCAGACTTAAATGTCCCTCTCAGACAGCTTTGAAGAGAGTAGTGGTTCTCCCAGCACACAGCTTCAGATCTGAGAATGGGCAGACTGCCTCCTCAAGTGGGTCCCTGACCCCTGACCCCCGAGCAGCCTAACTAGGCAGCATCCCCCAGTATTGGCAGACTGACACCTCACACAGCCGGGTACTCCTCTGAGACAAAACTTCCAGAGGAACGATCAGACAGCAGCATTTGCAGTTCATGAAAATCCGCTGTTCTGCAGCCACCACTGCTGGTACCCAGGCAAACAGGGTCTGGAGTGGACCTCTAGAAAACCCCAACAGTCCTGCAGCTCAGGGTCCTGTCTGTTAGAAGGAAAACTAACAAACAGAAAGGACATCCACACCAAAAACCCATCTGTACATCACCATCATCAAAGACCAATGGTAGATAAAACCACAAAGATGGGGAAAAAACAGAGCAGAAAAACTGGAAACTCTAAAAAGCAGAGTGCCTCTCCTCCTCCAAAGGAACACAGCTCCTCACCAGCAATGGAACAAAGCTGGACGGAGAATGACTTTGATGAGTTGAGAGAAGAAGGCTTCAGACGATCAAACTACTCCGAGCTACAGGAGGAAATTCAAACCAAAGGCAAAGAAGTTGAAAACCTTGAAAAAACTTTAGATGAATGTATAACTAGAATAACCAATACAGAGAAGTGCATAAACGAGCTGATGGAGCTGAAAGCCAAGGCTCGAGAACTATGTGAAGAATGCAGAAGCCTCAGGAGCTGATGCAATCAACAGGAAGAAAGGGTATCAGTTATGGAAGATGAAATAAACGAAATGAAGCGAGAAGGGAAGTTTAGAGAAAAAAGAATAAAAAGAAATGAACAAAGCCTCCAAGAAATATGGGACTATGTGAAAAGGCCAAATCTACGTCTGACTGGGGTACCTGAAAGTGATGGGGAGAATGGAACCAAGTTGGAAAACACTCTGCAGGATATTATCCAGGAGAACTTCCCCAATCTAGCAAGGCAGGCCAACATTCAGATTCAGGAAATACAGAGAATGCCACAAAGATACCCCTCGAGAAGAGCAACTCCAAGACACATAATTGTCAGATTCACCAAAGTTGAAATGAAGGAAAAAATGTTAAGGGCAGCCAGAGAGAAAGGTTGGGTTACCCTCAAAGGGAAGCCCATCAGACTAACAGCGGTTCTCTCAGCAGAAACTCTACAAGCCAGAAGAGAGTGGGGGCCAATATTCAACATTCTTAAAGAAAAGAATTTTCAACCCAGAATTTCATATCCAGCCAAACTAAGCTTCATAAGTGAAGGAGAAATAAAATACTTTACAACAAGCAAATGCTGAGAGATTTTGTCACCACCAGGCCTGCCCTAAAAGAGCTCCTGAAGGAAGTACTAAACAAGGAAAGGAACAACTGGTACCAACCACTGCAAAATCATGCCCAATTGTGAAGACCATCGAGAGTAGGAAGAGACCGCATCAACTAACAAGCAAAATAACCAGCTAACATCATAATGACAGGATCAAATTCACACATAACAATATTAACTTTAAATGTAAATGGACCAAATGCTCCAATTAAAAGACACAGACTGGCAAATTGGATAAAGAGTCGAGACCCATCAGTGTGCTGTATTCAGGAAACCCATCTCACGTCCGGAGACACGCATAGGCTCAAAATAAAAGGATGCAGGAAGATCTACCAAACAAATGGAAAACAAAAAAAGGCAGGGGTTGCAATCCTAGTCTCTGATAAAACAGACTTTAAACCAACAAAGATCAAAAGAGACAAAGAAGGCCATTACATAATGGTAAAGGGATCAATTCAACAAGAAGAGCTAACTATCCTAAATATATATGCACCCAATACAGGAGCACCCAGATTCATAAAGCAAGTCCTGAGTGACCCACAAAGAGACTTAGACTCCCACACAATAATAATGGGAGACTTTAACACCCCACTGTCAACATTAGACAGATCAACGAGACAGAAAGTTAACAAGGATACCCAGGAATTGAACTCAGCTCTGCACCCAGCGGACCTAACAGACATCTGCAGAACTCCTCACCCCAAATCAACAGAATATACATTTTTGTCAGCACCACACCACACCTATTCCAAAATTGACCACATACTTGGAAGTAAAGCTCTCCTCAGCAAATGTAGAAGATCAGAAATTATAACAAACTGTCTCTCAGACCACAGTGCAATCAAACTAGAACTCAGGATTAAGAAACTCACTCAAAACCACTCAACTACATGGAAACTGAACAAACTGCTCCTGAATGACTACTGGGTACATAATGAAATGAAGGCAGAAATAAAGATGTTCTTTGAAACCAACAAGAACCAAGACACAACACACCAGAATCTCTGGGACACATTCAAAGCAGTGTGTAGAGGGAAATTTATAGCACTAAATGCCCACAAGAGAAAGCAGGAAAGATACAAAATTGACACCCTAACATCACAATTAAAAGAACTAGAAAAGCAAGAGCAAACACATTCAAAAGCTAGCAGAAGGCAAGAAATAACTAAGATCAGAGCAGAACTGAAGGAAATAGAGACACAAAAAACCCCTCAAAAAATTAATGAATCCAGGAACTGGTTTTTTGAAAAGATCAACAAAATTGATAGACTGCTAGCAAGACTAATAAAGAAAAAAAGAGAGAAGAATCAAATAGATGCAATAAAAACTGATAAAGGGGATATCACCACCGATCCCACAGAAATACAAACTACCATCAGAGAATACTACAAACACCTCTACGCAAATAAACTAGAAAATCTAGAAGAAATGGATAAATTCCTCAACACATACACCCTCCCAAGACTAAACCAGGAAGAAGTTGAATCTCTGAATAGACCAATAACAGGCTGTGAAATTGTGGCAATAATCAATAGCTTACCAACCAAAAAGGGTCCAGGACCAGATGGATTCACAGCCAAATTCTGCCAGAGGTAAAAGGAGGAGCTGGTACCATTCCTTCTGAAACTATTCCAATCAATAGAAAAAGAGGGAATCCTCCCTAACTCATTTTATGAGGCCAGCATCATCCTGATACCAAAGCCGGGCAGAGACACAACCAAAAAAGAGAATTTTAGACCAATATCCTTGATGAACATTGATGCAAAAATCCTCAATAAAATACTGGCAACTGAATCCAGCAGCACATCAAAAAGCTTATCACCATGATCAAGTGGGCTTCATCCCTGGGATGCAATGCTGCTTCAGTATATGCAAATCAATAAATGTAATCCAGCATACAAACAGAACCAAAGACAAAAACCACATGATTATCTCAATAGATGAAGAAAAGGCCTTTGACAAAATTCAACAACCTTCATGCTAAAATCTCTCAATAAATTAGGTATTGATGGGACATATCTCAAAATAATAAAAGCTGTCTATGACAAACCCACAGCCAATATCATACTGAATGGGCAAAAACTGGATGCATTACCTTTGAAAACTGGCACAAGACAGGGATGCCCTCTCTCACCACTCCTATTCAACATAGTGTTGGAAGTTCTGTCCAGGGCAATCAGGCAGGAGAAGGAAATAAAAGGCATTGAATTAAGAAAAGAGGAAGTCAAATTGTCCCTGTTTGCAGATGACATGATTGTATATCTAGAAAACCCCATTGTCTCAGCCCAAAATCTCCTTAAGCTTATAAGCAACTTCAGCAAAGTCTCAGGATACAAAATCAATGTACAAAAATCACAAGCATTCTTATACAGCAATAACAGACAAATTGAGAGCCAAATCATGAGTGAAGTCCCATTCACAATTGCTTCAAAGAGAATAAAATACTTAGGAATCCAACTTACAAGGGACTTGAAGAACCTCTTCAAGGGGAACTACAAACCACTGCTCAATGAAATAAAAGAAGATACAAACAAATGGAAGAACATTCCATGCTCATGGGTAGGAAGAATCAATATTGTGAAAATGGCCATACTGCCCAAGGTAATTTATAGATTCAATGCCATCCCCATCAAGCTACCAATGACTTTCTTCACAGAATTGGAAAAAACTACTTTAAAGTTCATATGGAACCAAAAAAGAGCCCGCGTTGCCAAGTCAATCCTAAGCCAAAAGAACAAAGCTGGAGGCATCACGCTACCTGACTTGAAACTATACTACAAGGCTACAGTAACCAAAACAGCATGGTACTGGTACCAAAACAGAGATATCGATCAATGGAATAGAACACAGCCCTCAGAAATAACGGCACATATCTACAACTATCTGATCTTTGACAAACCTGAGAAAAACAAGCAATGGGGAAAGGATTCCCTATTTAATAAGTGGTGCTGGGAAAACTGGCTAACCATATGTAGAAAGCTGAAACTGGATCCCTTCCTTACACCTTGTACAAAAATTAATTCAAGATGGATTAAAGACTTAAACGTTAGACCTAAAGCCCTAAAAACCCTAGAAGAAAACCTAGGCATTACCATTCAGGACATAGGCATGGGCAAGGACTTCATGTCTAAAACACCAAAAGCAATGACAACAAAAGCCAAAATTGACAAATGGGATCTAATTAAACTAAAGAGCTTCTGCACAGCAAAAGAAACTACCACCAGAGTGAACAGTCAACCTACAAAATGGGAGAAAATTTTTGCAGTCTACTCATCTGGCAAAGGGCTAATATCCACAATCTACAATGAACTCAAACAAATTTAGAAGAAAAAAGCAAACAACCCCATCAAAAAGTGGGCAAAGGACATGAACAGACACTTCTCAAAAGAAGACATTTATGCAGCCAAAAAACACATGAAAAAATGCGTACCATCAGTGGCTATCAGAGAAATGCAAATCAAAATCACAATGAGATACCATCTCACACCAGTTAGAATGGCAATCATTAAAAAGTCAGGAAACAACAGATGCTGGAGAGCATGTGGAGAAATAGGAACACTTTTACACTGTTGCTGGGACTTTAAACTAGTTCATCCATTGTGGAAGTCAGTGTGGCGATTCCTCAGGGATCTAGAACTAGAAATTCCATTTGTCCCAGCCATCCCATTACTGGGTATATACCCAAAGGAATATAAATCATCCTGCTATAAAGACACATGCACACATATGTTTATTGTGGCACTATTCACAATAGCAAAGACTTGGAACCAACCCAAATGTCCAACAATGATAGACTGGATTAAGAAAATGTGGGACATATATACCATGGAATACTATGCAGCCATAAAAAATGATGAGTTCATGTCCTTTGTAGGGACATGGATGAAATTGGAAATCGTCATTCTCAGTAACCTATTGCAAGAACAAAAAACCAAACACCGCATATTCTCAGTCATAGGTGGGAATTGAACAATGAGAACACATGGACATAGGAAGGGAAACATCACACTCTGGGGACTGTTGTGTGGTTGGGGGAGGAGGGAGGGATAGCTTTAGGAGATATACCTAATGCTAAATGACGAGTTAATGGGTGCAGCACACCAGCATGGCACATGTATACATATGTAACTAACCTGCACATTGTGCACATGTGCCCTAAAACTTAAAGTATGTTAAAAAAACAAACAAACTGGAAAACCAAACCAAACAAAAGCAAAACAAAATCCCAAGTCCCTAAATGTAATATTTTCATAATTAGTGAAGTTTGCCTATACCTCAAATAAATCTTGCTTTTGATGCATTAGTGCTCAATATAATTATATCACTTCTTTAATGGAGTGTTCCTTGTATGCTTCAAATATGATAATTATCACACAGTAAAAGTTGAAACATAATTTTTACAGTCTTTATTATTTCAAGATAAAGTGATAAAAGACCAGAACATATATTGGGCAAAAACCCTGAAAAGCACTTAGGAAAAATTCTGAATTTGCAAACTGGACTTTTGTGGCCAGTGAGAAAGGCAATACCCTTCAATTTTCATTTGGTAAAAGTTGGAAAGAAAATTAAGACATTATTAACCAATATGGTTCCTACAGTTTGAAGGGAGAATGACTTGCCATGCTGCCATTTGAGGAAGAGTTCAGACACAATGAAGGCGTCAAATAAAGATAATTCAAACATTTAAATAGTGCTAAAAAACTAACAATGAAAAAAGTATATTCCTACTAAATTATTTTTTTATCCTATTCCACTTTCAAGAAATAGCTATTCTTTCAGCTGCTTCTTCAAGAAATTACCTCCATAATTATAAATAAAATAACATGTAGTCATGCATTGCTCAACAATGGGGATATATTCTGAGAAATGCATTGTTAGGTGATTTCTTCTTTGTGGAAACTATTTATAGAGTGTACTTACACAAACCTAGATGCTATAGCCTACTACACACCTAGGCTATATGGTATAAGGCTATTGCTCCCAGGCTACAAACCTGTGCATAGTGTTACTGTACTGATTACTGTAGGCAGTTATAACACAATGGTAAGTATTTGTGTGTTTAAACATATTTAATCATAAAAAAGGTACAGTAAAAGTATGGTATTATTATCTTATGGGACTAGTGTTGTATATGTGGTCCATTGTCGACTGAAACATGGTTTTGCAGTGCACGACTGTGTATGCATAGTGTTTTTTACTGATTCAGCACTTTTAGACGTTATCTATTGACTTCCTATGTGGCACATAAGGATTTTTTACTCTGTTGCACCTCACTTTTTCCAGAATAGTTATATCACAAATTTTAATTAAGTATTTTCATTATTATTATAATGGTAAATATTGTTCACTAATCAGCGAAGTAATATACATTTCTGTTCTCTTTCTTTCACTGTTGTTTGTATTTCCTGGAGTTAATTGTCTCAGTTCTTTCATTTGCTTAGTTTTCCTTGAATCTATGACTAAGTCTCATCACATCATTCAATTGTTCTGCAGATTACTTATTTTTAAAATTTCCTGTTTGGTAAAACTGCTCAAGTAATCTTTAACTCCTGTGTTTCTTTTTTTTTCCTGGAGACATACCTTCTGCTGCCCTTTATATTCCTTCTCCAATCTAGATTTGCTGTGCAGGATAATAGCTGTCATCCTGGGACTTTCTGTAGAAGTTCCGGGAATTCTCTTTGCCTTGCTCCTGTGTTAGGTTCTCATTTCCATTTCCATGTCTTTTTCTTGTTTTTTTGTTTTGTTTTGTTTTTCTCTCCCCTCCCCGCCCGCATTGTGGTGAAGAACATTCTTCAATAGATTCCTGAAAAATAGTGCAATAAATGCATGGGAAATAAATAATTAGAAACCATGAATGTCTGAAATCGTTTCCATTCTACCCACACACTATATTGATAGCTTGATGAGACATACACTTCTAAGTTGAAGATATTTTTCTGAAGAATTTTGAAAGTGTCACTCTATTATTTTCTAATTAACATTGCTGTTAAGAGCTCTGGTGACACTCTTATTCTCAATTCCTTGCTTGTGACCTACTTTTGTTTTCAGACAACTTTTAAAATCATCTCATTTCCTGTAAAAATTTATGGTGAGAGATTTTAGAATGGATATTTAAAAATCTTCATTGTCCTGAATATTTTCAGTTGGGAACCTTGTGCTTTATAGTTTTGCAAAATTCTCTTTTATTATTTTTTCCATCAGTTCTGACATCCTAATAGATTCTGACATCCTAGATTCTTCAATGTTATTTCTTCTTTCTCTTTGTCTATCCTTTTGTTTTATTTTTAAAAAACTTTTATCTTTCTTTTTATGTTTAAATTTTTATGTGTGCTATATTTGTAATTTCTAAAAGCTCTTTTTACATTTCCTAATCTCCCTTAAAGATAACATATTGTTCTTTATTTCATAAATAGAATACACTTTCTTATATCTGAGGGTGGATGATATAGTTTTATTTTTAAAATCCATTTTACCATGACATATGTTGGATTTGGATATGATCTTTTCTGGCAGGATATGAAGTCTTTCTGCTCGGAAAGTACTCCAGTCTTTTTAATCTCCCATTGAAGCTATAAACTTTTCAATAGACACTTCATGCATAGTTGGCAGCTCTGATTTTAAAAAGTGGAATGGATAGCAAAAATAGGAATTTGGAGTAACAGAAGTCCTGGGTATTCCTAAAATAATGCACATAGAGAACACATTTAAGACAATGGGTATAAATCATATTTCTGAGAAGTGGGAAACATGCCTTTCTTTCACAGATCTACTAGTGAATTATCATCTAAGCTATCTTAATATAAACCATAATGATGTAAATCCAAATCACTACCAAATAAATGAAGTGTTTCTGTGAAGTTAAACCAATTAATACTGCCTGTTTCTAAATCAACTTCTTATGAGCCTTTCTGTTAAAAGCACTTCCATTGTGACCATGCGGCTTCAAAACCTGCCTTCTTTCCTGCCTCTTCTACTTCTGCAACAGTACTTCTCCCTACTTTCTCTTTGCAAATCTTACAAGCAGGACTTTGGTTCAACTTTTATTTAATTAATTAACCTCTGAAATAATCTTCACACTTTTAGCCTTCTCCAACACATCTTGAAACGCTTTTGCCAAATTTACCAAATTTAGCTTCCTCAAGTGTAATTCTGACCATACACTCTTTTGCAAAGAACAAAAGGCCTTTTGTAGGCTACTCTTTGTCTACACAATTAAATGTGAATTCCTAAACTGGGCATTGAAGGATATCTACATATCCTTTCTATTTGTCCTCTGCTATTTTCTTCATATATTGCCTACTCTATGCTCTTCTCTTGCAAATTCATATAGCTACATGACTCAGCAAGGAGGATTTTTAGTGATGTAGGTCTATACATTTTGTTTAAACAAGTTTATTGAGGTATAATTGACATATAGTAAACTGAATATATTCAAAGTGTACAATTTGAAAAGCTTTAACATATATGCATACTTGTGAAACCATCACTACAATCAAGATAATGAACATATCTATCACTCCCAAAAGTTTTGTACACAGAAAGGAGGGCCTGGGATCGGCCCAGAGAAACAGAAGATACTCGGGATGTGGATCCCCGCACTGTGTGGCAGGTTTATCAGCCTCTGATTCTGCCTACACAATTTAGGCCGTAAGATGGAGCCCTAGCCAGAAAATTTCAAATAGTTGCAGCCAAGTGTTTGGCTCTCTTCTGAAATTGGAAAAAGGATGATTTTTTTTTTTTTCACTTACTTACTTTCCTCCAAGAGTGTGAACTTGTTTTCTGCAGCCAAAACAAACAAGCTTGAAGATGATGATATGTATCATACCCAACCACAAAAGCAAGGGGATTATCTGAGGCATAGCAAATGGCTTTGGCATGTTTCCTGGTTTCTGCCTGTGCAACACACCTGATTAACTACAAAAATAGACCTACAAGCAATGGAATTCTCTTTCTCCTCCTTTCCTCCCTGCTTTTCTTCCCTTCAGTATGAATTTGGGTGTGGACAAAATAATTCCAAATGGAAAGTCCAATAATGGGTCTCTATGATAGAAGATTACAGGGGCCTGCACTTACATGTAAAACCCTAGGGCGTGAGGAACCACCCTGTCTATTGCAGACAAAACACAAATCATGAAGACAGTGAGCAATAACTTATTTTGGCATGAATATTAGCCACAACCATGTGCAATCAATGTTAGTCATTCTCAATGACACCCAATTTCTTTCTAAAGACAATACACATAAACATATAGCCATATTTCACATTTTTTGTTGTTTTGAGACGGTTTCTGCTCTTTTGGTCAAGATGAAGTGCAGTAGTGTGCACATAGTTCATTATATGTAATGAACTCAAACTCCTGGGCTGAGGCAATCCTCCTATCTCAGCCTCCTGAGTAGCTGGGGCTACATGTGTACACGATGAGGTCCAGGTAATTTTTTTTTTTTTTGGTAGAGACAGGGTCTTCCTATGTTGTCCAGGCTGGTCTCAAACTCCTGGCCTCAAATAATCTTCCCTCCTTGACCTCCCAGATTGCTGGAATTATAGGCATGAGCCACTGGGCCTGGCCCTATTTCATAATTTTAATAAGAAAGATCATTATTTCTTGTCCCTGGCAATATGGTGCAATCAAGATTTTTACATTAAATATTTGAGAAAAATTACCGTTTAGATATTTCTGAAATGTGAATACCTTGAGCAGGGCTGAATGCTATTCCTGAAGATGTTACTGGGCCTTTACTCTCAAACAGGCATTTGAAGTAGGGGTCAAGATCTAATAGTCTCAGACCATTTAAGGGTCACTTGCAAGGGGATTTACCAAGGGGATAACATAAAGCCACCACTTAAGGGCTTGCAAGAACTACTGGAAACCTTCTATCTGTAAATTCGTGAGGTGAATGATATATCATTGCAAATGACCACTATGCTGGCACTTTCAAAATAAACTTTTTGTTGAAGTATAACAGATAAAGTGCACAGTTTAAAAATGTATGGCTGGATGAGTTTCCACAAAGTGCATATGCCTATATAATCACTCCTTGTATCAAGAAGCTGATCATTGGAATCCCATCTTGCCCCCTCCTGATAAGGTAACCACTATTCTGGTATGTAACACCATTGATTAGTTTCACATGTTTTGGAGATTTATACAAATGGAGACATAGAATATGTACTTTTTTATATTTTAAGGATTTATCCATATTGTTGTGGGTAGGAGTTGCTTATTTTTCTTATTGCTGAATAGTATTCCATTATGTGAATATTTACAATGTATTTATTTGTTCTTCTGTTGATAGACATTTGATTTTTTCAGTATTTGCCTGTTTTTGATCGTGTTACCTTTAAATTTTTATATGTGATTTTTGGTGCATATTAGAATGCATATTGAGGGTCATTATACTTAAGAATGGAATTACTGGTTCTTAGAATTACCATTTTGGTAAGCACATATTTACCAAAGGGTAAGTACATATTAACACTTTTCATTGTTTTTCATTCCTTACTGCATTTACATGTTCCATATAATATAATTTTCCTTTTGCTTGAGAATTTCATTTATGATTTTTTTTCCTTTAGACCTTCTAGTAAATAGTTTCTTCAGTTTTTGTTTGTCTGGAAATATCTTTATTTCACATTCATTTAAACAGCTATCTTTGCAGGGTATAGAGATCTAGAGAGTTTTTTTCTTTTGCATTTTAAGGCTATGATTGATTACATTTTATTATGGTTTTCATCCTTTCTGCTCAGAAGTGGGATGTCAGTCTTAATGTTGCTCGTTAAATATTAAGTGTCTTTTTAATATGGTTTACTAAATATATTTTTCTGTCTTTGGTTTTTAGCTGTTTTATACTGAAAAACCATTGCCTAGGTATAGTTTATTTTATATTTATCTTGCTTTGGGTTTCTTCCACTTCTTGAATCTATGGCTCATGTCTGTCATTAGCTTTGGAAAATTCTCAATTTTCATCACTTAATGAATTACTTGGGATTTTATTTATATAGCTTTTTCTTCTGTGAATAAAAATAGTTTTATTCTATTCCAATTTGGAAATCTGGAAATAAAATCCACCTTTTATTTTTCTATTTGGTCAAATTGTCCTGGTTATAATCTCTACTATAACATTGAATAGGAGTGGTGAGAACAAATATCCCTGTTTTATTTTTTATCTTAGAGGGAAAGTGCTTAGTCTTTTACCATTAAGATGATGTTAGCTGTAAGTTTTTGCAGATGCCCTTTATCAGATTGAAGAAGTTTCCTTCTATTCTTAGTTTGTTGAATTTTTTTAAAAATCAGAAACTGTGTTGGATTTTGTTTAATTCCTTTTATGTACCTGATCACATAGTTTTTGTATCTTATTAATGTGGTGAATTATATTAATTTTGAATATTAAATCAACTTTGCACTCCTGGAATAAATCTCACTTGATCATGGTGTATAAATCATTTCATAGTTAGCTAGATTCAGTTTGCCAGAATTTTTCCATACATATTCATAAGGGTGAATGGTCTGCAGCTTTTTTTTTCTTGTTATATTTTTGTCCTTTTGGCATCAGGGTGATATACTGGTCTCATACAATGAGTTTGGAATTGTTCCTTCCCCTTCTATTTCATGGAAATGTTTGTGAAAAATTGTTGTTAATTCTTTTTAAAATGTTTGATTGAATTTACCAAGGAAGCTATTTAGGGCCTAAGATTTTCTTCCTGAGAAGTTTTAAAATTAATAATTAAATTTCTCTACTTGTTATAGATCTATTCAGATTTTCTACTTCTTCTGTTAGTTTTGGAAATTTATGTCTTTCTAGGAATTCATCCATTTCATCTATCTAATTTGTCAGCATACAGTTCTTTGTAACATTCCCATATAATCCTTTTTTTTTTCCCTGAAGGTCTATAGTAATATCCCTCTTTCATTTCTGATTTTTGTAATTTGAACCTTCTCTCTTTTTATCCTGGTTAATCCAGACAAGAATAATTACTCTTTACTTGATTTTAGCCAAAAGGCCAAGAAGTATTGATAGATAATTACCCTTTAAATATTATTTCTGCTCAATTTTATCTCTTTTTTCCCTCAAGGACTAAATGACACATGCGTACACACATTCACTATAACTTATACATGTCACATTCTATTCTGCATGTTCTACATATACTTTATGTTTTAGTTTAGAATTTTTTTTACTGATCTGTCTTCTAGCTCACTAATTCTTGCTCCAGTGGCAGCCATTCTGTAAATTAAACTTATTTACTACATTACTAATCTAGTTATTTTTATGTTCGATAATTTCTATTTTATTTTTTCTTATAGCTCAATTTTCTGATTAAAGTTTCAATTTGTCATCCATTTTCTTAAAGATATTAATCGCACTTATTTTAAAGTCCACATATGAGAACTCTAAAATCTGGATCACCTCTCAGTCTGTTTGTAGTCTATTTATTTCTGGATCTTACTTCTTGGGAGACTTGGCATATTATTCCATTCTTGACTGCTATAAAGAATACTGGAGACTGGGAAATTTATAAAGAAAAGAGGTTTACTTGGCTCACAATTCTGCAGATGCTAGCATCTGCTTGGCTTCTGGGGAGACCTCAGGAGCCTTAGAAACATGGCAAAAGGCAAAGGGGTGGTGAGCGCTTCACATGGCTGGAGCAGGAAAAAGAGAGAGAGAAGAAAGGTTCTACACACTCTTAAACAACCAGTTCATGAGAACTCACTCACTGTTGTGAAACAGTAGGAAGGGGGAAAATCCACCCCCATGATCTAGTCACCATCCACCAGGCCCCATCTCCAATCCTGGGGATTACAATTTGACATGAGATTTGGGTGGAGAGACAGATCCAAAACATATTCTGCCCCTGGCTCTTCCCAAATCTCATGTCCTCATATTTCAAAACACAATCATGCCTTCTCAACAGTTCCCCAAAGTCTTAACTCGTTCCAGCATTAACTCAGAAGTTACAGTCCAAAGTCTCATCTGAGACAAGGCAAGTCCCTTCTGCCTATGAGCCTGTAAAATAAAAAACAAGTTAGTTACTTCCAAGACACAATGCAGATATAGACATTGGGTATATACTCCCATTCCAAAAAATAGAAATAGGCCAAGAGAAAGGGGCAGGCCCTATTCAGGTCTGATATTCAGCAGGGCAGTCATTAAATCTTAAAGCTCAAAAATGATCTCCTTTGACATCATTTCTCACATCCAGGGCACACTGGTGCAGGTGGTGGGCTCCCAAGGCTTTGGGCAGCTCCATTTCTGAGGGTTTGCAAGGTACAGCCCCCAGTGTCTGCTTTCATGGGCTGGCTCTGAGCGCATGTTGGAGATGGAGCCTAGTGAAAGGTAACTGGAACATGGGGGCAGATTTTCCCCTTTGCTACTGTGTTACAACAGTGAGTGAGTTTTCATGAACTGGTTGTTTAAAAGTGTGTAGAACCTCTTTTCTATCTCTCTCTTTCCATTCTCTTCCAGATGCATGGTACAAGCTGTCAGATCTACCATTCTGGGGTTTGGAGGACTGTGGCCCTCTTCTCACAGCTCTACTGGGCAGTTCCCCAGTGGGGACTCTGTGTGGGGTCTCCAACCTCCCATTTCCCCCCTGCACTGTCCTAGTAGATGTTGTCCATGAGGGCTCTGCTCCTGCAGCAGACTTCTGCCTGGACACCCAGGCTTTTCTATACATCCTCTGAAATTTAGGCAGAGGCTCCTAATTCTCAGCTCTTACACTCTCCACACCCACTGGCTAATACTATGTGGAAACTGCCAAGGCTTATGGCTTGCACCCTCTGATGCAGTGGCCTGAGCTGTATCTGGGGCCCCTTTAGCAACTGCAGGAGCTGGAGCAGCTGGGATGCAGAGAGTAGAGTCCCAAGGCTTCACAGGGCAGCGGGGCCCTGGACCTACCCCACAAAACCACTCTTCCCTCCTAGGCCTCTGGGCCTGTGATGGGAGACCTACAGTGAATGTCTCTGAAATGCTTTTGAGTCCCTTCCCTATTGCCTTTGCTATTAGCATTTGCCTTCCTTGTAGTTGTTCAAATTTCTGCAACCTGCTCGAATTGTTCCACTGCAAATGGGCTTTTCTTTTTTACCACATGGCCAGGCTGCAATTTTAAAAAACTTTTATGCTTTGCTTCCCCTTTAAATAGAAGTTACAGTTTTAAGTCATTTCTTTGCTCACACATATGAACATAGGGTGTTAGAAGCAGCCAGGCCATAGCTTGAATGCTTTGCTGCTTAGAAATGTCTTTTGCGAGATACCCTAAATCATCAATCTCAAGTTCAAAGTTCCACAGATTCCTAGAGCAGGGGCACAATGCAGCCAACCTCTTTGCTAGGGCATAACAGAAATGACCTTTGCTCTAGTTCCCAATAAGTTTCTCATTTCCATCTGAGACCTCCTCAGCCTGGACTTTATTGTCCATATTACTATCAGTAGTTCAGGCAGAACCATTTGACCAATATCTAGGGAGTCTCAAATTTTTCCTTGTCTTCCTGTCTTCTTCCAGGCCCTCCAAACTCTTCCAACCCCTGCTTGTTACCCCGTTCCAAAGCCACTTCAACATTTTCAGTTATCTTTATTTCAATACCCTACTCCTGGTACCAATTTTATATTAGTGTTCTTGCACTGCTACAAAGAAAGACCTGAGACTGGGTAATTTATAAAGAAAAGAGGTTTAATTGGCTCATGGTCCCACAGGCTATACAGGAAGCATGATGCTGGCATCTGCTTTGCTTCTGGGGAGGCCTCAGGAAACTTACAAACATGGCAGAAGGCAAAGGAGGAGTGAGCACTTCACATGGCCAGAGCAGGATGGAGAGAGAGGTGAGAGTAAGTGCCACACACTTTTAAACAACCAGATCTTATGAGAACTCATTCACTATTGTAACACAGTACCAAGGGAAAAGTCTGCTCCCATGATTCAGTCATCTTCCACCAGGCTCCATCTCCAACACTGGAGATTACAATTTGACAAGAGTTTTGGGCAGGGACACAAGTCCGAACCATATCATTTGGAAATTTTTGACTGCATATCAGCCACTGTAAATATCATAGAAGTTTTGGGTGATACTGTCTTACAACTCATGAGAAGACTTATTCTATCCTCTGACAGGAAGTCAGAGTAAGGACAGACCACCTCAATCCACGAGTGTTCTCTCTTGATATTGGGTCATTAAGTATAACATAACACATTTAGGAAACAGAACAACTTTATTTTAAAGACAGTAGGTTTTTATTTTTAGTTTTAAGATAAAATCTATGAAATTAATCTTTGAAGGGTTTACTTCAATATTGGTAGCTCTAAAAAAGTCAACACAATGTTTGATTAGAAAGCATTGATGGAAAACGTTACTGTGCTCATTTAAGCCATGGGGTGCTTAATATTGGAATAATGCAGAGTGTTTTGCTCACTGTCCCTCAGAGAGGTGGTAATTGGCAGGAACTTAGACCCTATTCCCATAGGTGCTGAATAATGCTTGGTCATTAAATTGAATACCAGAGCTGATTATTTTGAGGACAGTAGTGTCTAAATTCTAGGATTGTTTTAAGGACTAATTATGGGAACAAACAAGCACTGAATACCCTATAAAATTTACATGTAATATATATTTATGGATATCTGTCAATCATTTATAAAAATGATTTTTTAACATACTCTTCCCTCCTTGCTCTCCTCTCCCCATCACTATACACATCCGTTGTTGCCTGTTTGCATGTTACCCTGGGCATCAGATCTCCCTTTAGCTAGTGTCTTTATACTACTCATTCTAATAACTGATTATTCAACATTTAGCTGGCCTATCTTCTGTAATGCTTATATTTTTTAGGTTACCATACCTTATACATGCTTATGTAAACCTCTTGCCTCAGTGTTACTTGAGAAGAAACTATAGTAAAGTTTATTATCAAGTAAAGTCAAAGTCAATTCAAACAAATTCCAAATCACTGTTGACTTCCCAGAAGATTTGGATAGGTGACATGAGCTTTAAAATTGTGAACTGATTAACCTAAGGCATTAAACATGGAGATAAAGAAATGTTGAATATGGCTTCAAGGTCTCTCATGTTATAAATGTAAAAATTGAAAATCTGAAGACAGAGGGAACTTTATTTTCCATACCCTATTATTTTAGAATAAAGTAAACCAATTTCCCTCCAATTCTTTTACAAATAAAATAAAGAGAACCTCATTCAGTTCAATTAAGTACTATCATGTTTTTATTTTTTAATTTATAGGATTCAAGATTGTTTATTGGAGCGACTTCAAACAGAAAGGCCCCAAACCTCTCAAATAAGCCAAAATCTTGGCATTCCCCTATCCAATAGAGTTATTTTCAGGGTTAAGTGGTGTTAATGTTTTTAGATGGAAACAACCTCAATGTAATATGGAATTCTAAGTTTTCCTTGTAAGAAAGCACTTTTTACTGAGCTGGTGAGAATGCTGACATTTGAAATGCACAGGCATGGTTAGTTGGTGATATGTTTAGACTGGATTAATTTAAGGGGAGAGAAATTTTAAAGGTTGTGTATCAGCCAATGAAGTTGAGGAAGTGACTTGGCAAGGTTTAAACATGCAGCTTTCTGATATCCAGAAACACATTTGTTAGTGCTAAGTCCTAATGAAAGAAATATATCTTTAACAAGTTGGCTACAAATGTAGTTGTTTTCCTCCCTTTAAGAAGCTGATGAGGCCTGTCCTTTGGATCATTACAAAATTAAGAGATCTATGCATTTTTAGTAAATAACCATTGTGTTCCTACTTCTTTCCAGGAAGAAACAGCTTCTTAACTACAATTACCCCTGCCAAAGAAAGATTTTATTTGTGAGAATCAATTTGAAAATTGAGTAGGAATTGGTATTTTGTACTCTTAATACTACAGAAGGAAACTTAATAAGTTAAAAAATAATAGTGTAGTGTGATGCCTCCAGCTTTGTTCTTTTTGCTTAGGATTGCTTTGGCTATTTTTGGCTCTTTTTTAGTTCCATATCAATTTTAGAATAGTTTCTTCTAGTTCTGTGAAAGATGCCATTGGTAATTTCATAGGAATAGCATAGAATCTGTAAATTGCTTTGGACAGTATGGCCGTTTTAACAATATTGATTCTTTCTCTCCATGAGCATGGAATATTTTTCCATTTGTTTGTGTCATCTCTGATTTATTTCAGTTGTTTTATGGTTTTCATTGTAGAGATCTTTCACCTCCCTTGTTAGCTTTATTCCTAGGTATTTTATTCTTTTTGTGGCCATTGTAAGTTGGATTGTGTTCTTGCTTTGGCTCTCGGTTTGGTAACAGTTGGTGTATAGAATTACTACTCATTTTTATACATTAATTTTGTGTCCTGAAACTTTGCTGAAGTTGTTTATCAGATCTAGGAGTTTCTCTGGACAGAGACTATGGGGTTTTCTAGATATATAATCATATGATCTCTGAAGAGAAATAGTTTGACTTCTTCTCTTCTCATTTGACTTCTTCTCTTCTCATTTGGATGACTTCTGTTTCTTCCTCTTGCCTGATTGCTCTGGCTAGGACTTCCAGTATAGGACAATAAACAGACATTTCTCAAAAGAAGACATACAATACACATGACCAACAAACATATGAAAAAAGGCATAAAATCACTAATCATTAGAGAAATGCGAATCAAAACCACAATGATATACCATCTCACATCAACCAGAATGGCCATTTATAAAAAAGTCAAAAAATAACAGATGCTGGCAAAGTTGTGGAGAAAAGGGAATGCTTACACACTGCTGGTGGGATTGTGAATTAGTTCAGCCTCTGTGGAAAGCAGTTTGGAGATTTCTCACATAACTTAAAACTGGACCACTATTTGACCCAGCAATCCCATTACTGTATATATACCCAAAGGAATTTAAATCATTCTGTGAAAAAGACAAACACACACATTTGTTGATTGCACCACTATTCACAGTAGCAGAGACAAGGAATCACCCCAGGTGCCTATCAATGGTGGATTGGATAAGGAAAATTCGGTACATATACATCATGGAATACTAAGCAGCCATACAGAAGAATGAAATCATGTCCTTTTGCAGCAATGTGGATGCAGCTGGAGAACATTATCCTACGCAAGTTAACACAGGAACAGAAAACCAAATACCATGTGTTCTCACTTATAAGTGGGAGCTAAACATTAAGTACATATGCTAATTACCTGGATGATGAAATAATCTGTATACCAAACCTCCATGACACACAATTTACCCGTGTAACAAACCTGCACATATACCACCTGAACCTAAAATAAAATTTGGAAAGAAAAAGTAATAATAGTGCAAACAGCTAACTTATTTTATAGGACCAATTAGCAAACTGAATATGTTTTGTTAGATACTTTGATGAAGAAAAATAGTTTTCTTATTCAATTAAGGTTTATAATTGAAGGGCTGAAAACCTAAGAAGAAAGTCCTTTGGTTTATTTTATTGAAAACTCAGAGAACTTGCTTTTGAAAATTAGTCATTTTCATCTTTCCAATGCATAGGTTGGGAATCAGTGTGCTCAACAGGATACGTGCCTACTTCAGGGAGATCTGTTTTTCAGTTGCCTCTACAAGAAAGATATTTGGGCCCATCACCACTTCATCACCAGAGAAAGAATGCTTTCCAGGAGTCAAGGAGTAACTTGGAAAAGTTGGATGGGACCATTTGAGATAAAAAAATTGGTATTCCCTACATATGTCTTGGGAATTCAGTGTGGACACAAATTATTTCTCTGGGGAAGTAAAAGCACAGGAAGCCAGACATAAAATAACAAAATGCTATTAGGACCCTACTAGGTGCCAAAGCATACTCTAAAGTTGGCCATCAAAATGTTACATTATTAGCATCCAAATCAATGGAACAGAATAGAAAATACAGAAGTAGACCTTAGTAGTTAGAAGAATTAGTGTATTATCCATAAAGGTGGTCCTACAAATTAGTAGTAGATTATTGGGTCATAATTTAACAAAATTGTGCTGTGATGATTGGAAGATATTTGGAACATATAAAGTTAAAACATTACCTCATTTTATATGCCAAAGTAAACTCCAGATGGGTTAAAGAGTTACATATAAAACCATGTTTTGAAAGAAAAATATGAATAAAATTCATCTAATTTAGACTAAAAATCCCTCCAAGAATAAAAGCCATGAGGAAGTGCCAAATATTTAAACTACATTAACATTCTGGCATACAAAGTTTAACAATATCACATTTATCTATGTAAGAAAGCAAAAAAGCATCAAAATGAAAAGATAAATGTGGCAGAGGGTTAATATTTTTCTCACAAGGAGAGCTATAAAAATCATTAAGCAAAACAAGGCTCCAATAAAGTAATGCTCAAACAACATAAAAAGAAGAAATATAAATGGACTATAATGGATACTAAAAAAGTTCAAATTCATCAGTAAGTGAAAATGCAAATAAAAATGGGACCATATTTCACAGATCATATGGAAAATGATACTAGGAATGCTGGCAAGGATGAGTGTAGGGAGCTTAGTCCCATCCCACATTGGTGGTAGGAGTGTCAATTGTTATTAATGTCTGGAAAATAATACAGCAATGTGTGCTCTCTAATGAGGAGTACTTTATTATTGTAATTATTATCAAAATCAATTATTTTGTAAAAAAATTATTAATTTTTATTTTAGATTCAGTGGGTACATGCGCAGGTTTGTTAAAATGATATATTGTGTGATACTGTGGTTTGGGCTTCTAATGATCCTGTCACCCAAGAAACAAACATAATACCTGATAGGTAGTTTTTCAGCCCTTCCCCTTCTACCTGCTCCCTCTTCTTGAAATCCCCAGTGTCTACTGTTCCCATCTTCATGTCCATGTGTACCTATGTTTAGCTCTCACTTATAAGTGAGAACACATGGTGTTTGGTTTTCTGTTCCATGTTAACTTGCTTAGGATAATGGCCTCCAGCTGCATCCATGTTGCTGCAAAGCACATGATTTCATTCTTTTTTTATAGCTTCATTGTATTCCATAATGTATATGTACCACATTTTCTTTATCCAATCCACCATTGATGGGCTCCTGGGTTGATTCCATGTCTCTGCTATTGTGGATAGTGCTGCAATCAACAAATGCGTGTGTGTGTCTTTTTGGTAGAATGATTGATTTAAATTTCTTTGGATATATACCCAGTAATGGGATTGTTGGGTCAAATAGTAGTCCAGTTTTAAGTTATTTGAGAAATCTCCAAACTGCTTTCCACAGGGGCTGAACTAATTTGCATTTCCACCAACAGTGTATAAGTGTTCCCTTTTCTCTGCAACCTCACCAACGTCTGTTATTTTTTGACTTTTTATTTATAGTCATTCTGATTTGTGTAAGATGGTATCTCATTGTGTTTTTGACTTGCATCTCTCTGATGATTTGTGATGTTGAGCATTTTTTTCATAATGTTTGTTGGCCACCTCTATATTTCTTTTGAGAAGTGTCTGTTCATGTCCTTTGGCCACTTGTTAATAGGGTTATTTGTTTTTTTCTTGTTTATTTGTTTATGTTTCCTGTAGATTTTGGGGCCTCACTGTGTTTCCCAAGCTGGAGTGCAGTGGCTATTTACAGGTGCAATTATTGTATACTGCACCCTCAAACTCCTGGCCTCAGCGATTCTCCTGCCTCAGACTCCTGAGTAACTGGGATTAAAGGCATGTACCACCATGCCTGGCTAGGAATGATTCTTAAGAAATTATCACACTTAGAGTCAAATGCTACTGCACAAGTTTTTTTTTTTTTGCCATATTACTTATAGTGAAAAATAAGATGAAAATGAAAAAAAATCTTGCTATATGTTCAACAAAAATAAAATTATCAAATAAAATAAATGAAACATTATATAATTATTGTAAGTTATGTTTTTAATAAATACTTAAGAACAGGAAAAAGTACCTATAGTTTGATATCAAGTGATGCAAGGCAGGGTAGAAAGTTTATAATAAGTACTCTATTAATTTTGTAAAATTTTGTGCATGTATGTGCATATGTAAATGTATAGAAAAAACTGGTTGAAAATATATTAAACTGTTAACAGTACTTTCTTGTGGGTGGTAGGATTACATGTTTTAATTTTTGTTATTTATACTTTATTATTTTTACTATTTGTACATGGTTTGATTTGTTTTTCATGAGAAAAATAGTACATTTTTAAATTTAACATTCACTACTTAGTAAAAGAAATCAGTTTACTTGAAATTTTTAAACTTACAATGTATCATGATGAGCTATGTAAAAGTGACTAATATCTTGATGGATATCTGTGACTCAAACATTTAATACATTCCTTACATGTTTTAGCAAGGGAGGGACATCCTTGTTCTTCTCCCTCCAGGTCTGTCTCTTCACCTTAAAATGTGGCAAGAATAGTGAAACAATGAATTTCTTCCAGTAAATGGTGCAGTGCGAAAAAAAAAAAAAAATTCCGACGTTTCTCCATAGGATGTTTTCATCCATTTTACTCTTGGCAAGACACTGATGGTTAGCAAATAGAGAAGTTGTCCCTAGGGTGACAGGCATTTATTTCCTCTGGTAAAGGCAACATTTATCCCCTCAAATGGAAAAACTGGCAAAGCAGTGTGATTTGGAAATTAAACCCATAAGCATTCTATTGCTCCCCTTCACCTCTGCTGTGCTTTAACCCTCCCCTTTGCTGTCAAATCTCTTGAAGAACTGGTCTGCATCCATGTCCTGGTTTCCTCAGCACTTCCTCCACCTTTCCGCCTCCAGCAGTGTGACTCCTGTCCTTTCCATTCCTCTAGAAGTGTACTCTTCTTTGAGAGACTGCCCAGTACCCAGATCCAAATGACTTTGCTTCAATTTTCTATCTTCTCGACCTCTCTAAAACATGTAAAACTAATCACCAGTCCCTTTTATTTTGAAATAGTCTCTTCCCTTGCCCCTGGACACTATATCACCCATGTTAATTGAGGGTACTCTTCAAAATTTCATTGGCTCTATGTATTTCTGTCTTTGTAGTCTTGGGGAAGAGGGAGGGCAAAATTATATTCTCTTATTTTAATTATTACTGCCTTGAGATTGCTATTAATAGTTTATTCATTTCTTCCATTATCATGATGATGATGATGATGAAGAAGAATATCAACCTTCAAAGTATCTTAGATGAATTAACTAATTTCAATTTCCCAATAAGGCAATGAGGTAGATACTATTATTTTCCATATTTTTCTAATGAGGAAATTGACACACAGAGTTTAAAAAACTTGCCCAGATCATGGAGACAGTAAGAGGCACAGGCAAGATTCAAACCTTGGAAACTGTACTATTAACATTCTGTTATAATTCTGTTTGTGCCCTTAAATAAATTCACATTCAAGTATGGGGAGGCACACAACTAAGCAAAATCACAACACATGGTGATTGTTATTATAAGATATGGGAAAACTATTAGAAGCATAAAGTAAAGGCATCTAAGACATTCTGGAGATTCAGAGGAGGCCTCCTGAAGCTTAATTTGCGATATGAAGATGGTAAAAAGTCAAACATGAATACACCAAGCAGAAAGAACTGCATGTACAAAGATAAGAACACAATGTAAGAAACAAGCATTTGATTTTTGAAGAATTGCACTTCATCTGATTTTTCTTTATGAGGTAGATTCTCCAGAGTGGCAGAATATAAGATGAGAGATATAGGCGGTGGCCAGATCACACAAAACATAGAAACCAGGCTTAAGGGGCCGGCACGGTGGCTCATGCCTGTAATCCCAGCACTTCGGGAGGCCGAGGTGGGCAGATCACGAGGTCAGGGGCTCTAGACCATCCTGGCTAACACGGTGAAACCCCGCCTCTACTAAAAATACAAAAAATTAGCCGGGCGTGGTGGCGGGCGCCTGTAGTCCCAGCTACTCGGGAGGCTGAGGCCGGAGAATGACGTGAACCTGGGAGGCGGAGCTTGCAGTGAGCCGAGATCAAGCTACTGCACTCCAGCCTGGGCAACAGAGAGAGATTCTGTCTCAAAAAAAAAAAAAAAAAAAAAAAAATCATGTTTAAAATGCTGACTGTTTTTCTGAAAGTGATTGGCTGGCCCTGATGGATTCTAAACTGGGTAGAGACATGACGAGACTTTCATTTTATGAAAGTGACCCTGGAGCCAATACAAGGATGGAGAAAACAAGCTGCCGGCAGGGTGAATGGGTGATCCAGGAAAGCGATGAGAGGGCCACAACAGAGACATGCGCGTTTGCGAGGGAGATGAGGGTCAGACACAACCTTTAGAGGGTGGAATCGACAGAAGTAGTGTTTGATTATATGTGGGGAAAGATTAAAGGGAGGAATAGAAGTTAAGGATGACTTTTATGCTGCAGACTGGGGTGGAAAATGATCTCAATTCCTAAAATGAGGAATCAAGCAGGGGAAGCAAGTCTGTGGATGAAGACGAGGAATTCAGTTCTTGAATGCTGAGTTACAGTAGGTGACTGAGTAGCAGATTAAAAAGGAAGCTGCAAATGTAAGTCTTAGCGTAGGATGAGTGGATTTGGGAGTCCTGGATATGTGAACGAATGGTAAGTCAGACCATTTGGTGGGAATAAAAAGAGGAGTCAGGCAATAGATTCCCCAGAAAATATGGATATTTAAGGGACAAAAGTAAGCAGAGAAAGCATCAAGGAAGTCAGAGAGAACTGCCAGAGAAGTTTTTGTACAGTTTTGTTAAGTCTTTCCAAATTCATAACGGGCTGACCAGTGTCCTGTTTACTTACAATATAAGTCTAAATTCCAGGAAGCCCTGGTGAGAAAGCAGGTCAGGAAAAGAAGAGGCAGAACTGAGGAGTTTGGCCTTCTTGCTTTCTTTTGTTTTCTAAGTGGCAAAGAATAGGCTGTTCTCAAAGGATAAACAGAAGGATCTACAATGAGGTGTGCAATAGTTCTGCTGGGCTGACCATCTGTGCGAGAAGAACTGAAAACATTAAAATAAATAATGGTCTCTCCTGAAATGATATGACAGCTTAAGACAGAAATTTGGCTACTTTTTATTTTTTGATTTAATATTTCCAAAATATCTTTTCTTTGATCACTTTTCAATTTAGATTTTGCTTTTAGAATCATAGAATCATATGACACAGAAATTCCACCCAATTCTACCCAAGAGAAATGAAAATAAATATACGTCTATACAAAAGCTCAGAAAATGAATGTTCACAGCAATGTTATTCCCAATAGCCAAAACTGGAAACAATCTGGCTGTCTATCAACTAGTGAATGGATAAACAAAATGTGATATAGCCATACAATGGAACACTTTTCAGCAATAAATAAGAACAAACTGTTTGATATATGCTGTACATGAATGACTCTTAAAAAATTATGTTAAGAGAAAGACTGAAATGAAAGCAATAGTTGCTTGGAATTAGGGATGGTAGCAGGAATTTACTGCATATGGGCTGAGGCAACTTTTTGAGATGATGAAAATGCTCTAAAACCATAAATTTACTAAAAAAGTAATGTATACAGTTACAATGGGCACATTTTATGATATGTAAATTATACCACAATAAAGCTTTATGTACCATAAAAATCATAGATTCATATCTTATGGCTGAAAGAGATCATCTATCCAACTCTTTGTCTCAGATTCTTCCAGTTTTTTCCTGCCTATTTCAAGTTATTCCTCTTACTTTGTTGACAAGCTTCTACACATGATGAAGTTTATTTAACCTGGCTAGGAGACAGAGTGGATCATAGACCCTTACAGACATGTTGAAATCTTGTAGTTACCTTCCCAAATGACTAAACCTGTATACTTTAGTAACTGAAACCTCTGTAGTTATTTTTCCAAATGACTAAATGGATTTGGCCGAATTTCATATCCAATACTACCTACAAGATATTTAAAAATTACCAAAATCAGTTTTTGAAGGTTGGGACAAAATTTGTTAGTTGTGACAAAGTTTATGTTGCTTGTTGATTTTCTGAATTCCTTCCCTTGTGTTAATTACAATATTGTTGGCTGATTGGGAAATTTTAAGAATTCTTGAAGTTTGGATATGTTTCTCTCTGATTTTTCCTTCTAGAAGACTAATTCTCTTTCATTTTTGACATGTAAACTATTTCTGGTGAATCTTACAAATTGTCAAAAGGAAGATCCTTGAAAATCATATGTATTGTTCATTATTCTCATTTACCTATGAGTATCACAGTTTACTAATGATAAAAACAGGATCACAGGCTAGTGTAGGTTTAAAATTCCCAAGTGGTTTTTATGATATTCTTCAAAGATTTTATTCTAGTTACCTATTACCTCTCTTGAACTCTTCTCTCACAGTCAGACTTGTTTATCTGATTCCAAGTACAAGTGTTCATTTGGATGATTTACAGACACCTCTCCCTCAAAGAGTGAAAAATTGTGTTCTCCCTGAAATTGTGTTATGTTGGATTTCAAGTCATAGCTCCACTGTGTTAGTTTTATGACCTTGTATAGTAATTTAGCCTCTTTAAGCCTTAGTTTAATTATCTATAAAATGAGGATCATAATAGTATCCATTTCATTGGTTTGTGGTAAATATTGAGATAATTTAGAAAGTACCATAGACTTGATAGCTTATAAACAGCTGAAATTTATTTCTTATAGTTTTTTAGGCAAGAAGTCCAACATTAGGGTACCAGCATGGTCAGGTTCTGGTAAGGACCCTCTTCTGAGTTGCAGACTATTATCTTCTCATTGTCTTCTTACATGGTACCAAGAGAATAAGAGAGGTTGGGGTCTCTTTTATAAGGGTGCTAATTTCATTCATCAGAGCCCCACCCACCTAATTACTTCTCTAAGGCCCCATTTTCTAATACCATCACGTTAGGGGTTAGGATTGCAACGTAAATTTGGGGAGGCACAAAAATATTTATTCCATTGCAGGTATCTTCATCAAGTATCTCTGAGCTGTGATATTAGCTGTTGCTCCTGGCTGTGCACCTTCCATTCCTGATTTTCCTACAAGGTTCTATGAACTAGATTCTTTTAATAAATTCCTTAAAAGTTTTTTCAGTAGGTTTCTTCTATGGTCTGAATGTGTCCCCTCTGAAACTTATGTTGAAATTTGATTTCCAATATGGCCAAATTTGATTTCCAATGTTGGGGGGTGGGGCCTAGTGGGAAGTGTTTGAATCAAGGGAGCTTTGCTCTCATGGGAGGCTTCATGCCATTCTTGTAGTAGTGAGTTCTCACTCTTGAGCATCTGGGTTAGTTCTCACAGGAATGAATTAGTTCCCATGAGAGTGGGTTGTTATAAAGTGAGCATCTCCTTGAGTTTTGCCCCTCTTGCATGTAGCTGCTTCCCCTTTGACCTTCTACCATGTGATGAGGTAGAACAAAAGTCCTCACTAGAAGCCAGTGCCATGCCCTTGAACTCTCCAGCCTACAGAACTGTGAGCTAAATAAACCACTTTTCTTGCTACATTACCCAGTCTTAGGTATTCTGTTTAGCAACACAAAATGCACGACAGTTTGTATTGTTTGCAATTAATAGCTCTAACTGATAAAGCTGTAGAAAACTTTCATCAAATGAAAGCTTATTTAGAATATGGAATGTGTAAAACAAATAAGCATTTTTAAAAATGAGGAAATCCAAGAACAGGCAAGCTGATTAACTTACTTATGGAATTGCAGCCAGTGGGAGTGACTTTTATGGTGATTTGGGGGGAAGGAGGTTTGATGGTCTGGAGTAATGGAAGCTGCCTAGGTTCACTGGGCCATATCACTTTGGCCATGAGTGACTGAGGCAGCTGTTTTCTCATGGAAGTTGAAGAACGAGTAAACTTCTTTCTTATTACTTACTTCTTGAGTTTTCCCAGGGAGGGCCTGGTAGTCTGCTATGTGGACTTTTCACTAGGGTACTCTGTAGGCTTCCCATATGGGACCACCCCTTTGTGAAAAGCACAGGGGGCGGAAGTGGTGAGGTGTGGTTGGGAGCTGATGTTGCACAGTTTGTTGTAGTCAGCCTTCCCAACTAGGTCATACAAATATAAAACATGCTCTCATGCTCTTAAAGATAGAGAATAGCTTCAGGCTGCAGAATTTAATGAGACAATTTAGGTGCCAGGCCAGTCACAGCTTTTGGAAGGAGAGTATACGTGGACTAGGTCTTCTACACTATAGATTACTTGATAATTACAGTGTGTAGCTGGTTGCATTCTATACCACAGAGCAAGGAGATCTCTTTTTGCCAAATGTCCAGAAGGGTTCACCCAAAGTCATGACAGGTGTTTTCATTTCACTTGCAGACTTTGAAAAGCTCTTGGCATGAATAAGTATTTGGCATGGAAGTTAACCTGAAGGGAGTTCCAAGTTGCAGAAAGCCTTTTCTTTGGCTAATAAAATTCCTCCACCTCTTTCATTACCAATGTCTTCCCTCTGTTTCCAGGAATTTTTTATTTTGAGAGGTCTCAAACTAGCTCACACCAACATCTGCATACTGAAAGCTTGATTCTGTACTTTTGAAGATTTTAGAGGTAGATAATATATCCTATTTTGCTACTTCCATATTAAATCTGTGCCTTATCTCAGATTCTGGGGCCTCACTGTCCTTGGTTGGCCCACAGCCACATTTCTGTAGAATCGAGACACTGATAAAATGTGCTTATCATATGAGCTTTTGTGGGTTAATTTTTAAGTGTTTCATATAAATCTCTTCTTTATCTGTTTGGTCACTGTTCCATTCCTGACCATTTACTTCCTTTGTTTCCAGCTTTTTTCCATTGTTTTTTTTGCCCTCTGCATCATTGCCGTTCTTCAGGGTAGTGGGAAGGAAATGTATTCATGTTGTCCTCTTTTTTGATTATGATTTTCACAGTTCTACTAAATACAAGCACAAATACAAAATAAGATCCTTCATAGAAGTGTTCAAGGCCATGGGCAGCACAGTTCTCTCACGTCTACTTGCATCTGATGGGAGTTCACTGCTTGGTCATGACGTTTCTCAGGGTGGAGGGGACTTTTTGAGGGGCATCCTCTGCCTCAAGGAAGACTTTAACCTACTTCATCCCACATAGATTCTTTGCCAATGGGAATTTTATAACCTCCTCTAGTGTCTAATGATGTCTCATGAATTTCTGCCTTCTGTTCAGACATGTATGTAGATGGTATAAACTGAAAAGGTGTCAACTCCTGTTGTCTCTTCATTTCAAAGGATAGTTTGATGCTGAGATAGACTGGGAATTTCAGATTAAGCTCCAGGTCAGATTGCTGAGGTTGGGTTGTTAAGAAATCCTCAGGCTTACTTTGAGCAAATTGTTCTGTACTTAATATTGTCAAGATGCCCTTAGAACTGCCAGCTTACAGAGGCTTTTTATGCTGGATGTGCAAAGACCGGAATTTTACTTGTGGAACTTCGCTTCAGTGAATATCCCCAAGGCCAGGATAGAATTTGCATAATTTCAGGGGGTGGAAACAATACCTTCCTTTCCCCAAAATCACTTTGGTATTAGATTGTCATGAACATACATTTTTCCCTGATAATCAGGGAAAGGAGAACCACTAACTAAATTAAATGGAGAGCTATTCTCCATTTAATAGTTATTGATAAGCATAATTAATAGAATCAAACTGTGAATATAACTGATATGTAACTCTTACTGGGCATGAGCTGAAAAGCCATTGCATGTAGGGCCAAATCCAGGCAAATTCTGAGATAACAAAATATAAATTTTTATTATTTTTATTTTTTTAATCTCTTTATCTGGGACTCCTCCTATCTTCATTAATATTCTCTAATACTAATTCATATACCCGACATGCACCCAGTACTCTTATGTGTTCTTCCTACCCTCCCTTTTAAAATCTTTCACTCAAGAAAAGATAAAAATGCATTCACACTATTCAGCACTACCAGCACTATTCAGCACTACCAGCACTATTCAGCACTACCAGCACTATTCACACCAAGCATAGCTGAATACAATCAATTATAAAACTCTCTGTGGAATATTAATGAATTTATAGTATGAGAGATACAGTTCTGTATGGTGGATTTTGCTCCATGGAAACTATACCACAGAGAAAATTGGACCATGATATTTGACCTGAAGTTAACCTAATTATTTTGAATAATTCTTATGGAATGACAAGACAAAACATTTGGTGTAGAGGCTGTCCTGGAAAAAGTAAGACACAAGGTCATTGCACACTGGTGAGATCACCCATCATATCTTCATAAATTCTGTTTTGCTGCAGTAATTTTAGGACTAAAGCTGGCCTAACATGACCTTTTCATTTTTTTATTAGCCTTTAGTTATCAGTAGACTAATGTAGACTATTAATATAAACTCTGGAAATTGGTCAACCATAAATTATGTTGATGGGAAAACTAGCACATATTAAAAATTCATAGAAGTCACTTTCACTTCAGTAGTACACATAATATAGACCTTGTGTAACTGGATTTGAGGATATGATTATTGAATTTATTTGAAAATCATTTCCAACAAATATAAAAACCACCAGTTCTCTGTAATTTTTTAATGGGGCTGCCTTCCAACATGGAGGAGTCAGGTTAGTATTCACTTCTAGCCTGGAGAAAATGGCATGTTTTCTCAAGTATTTATATAAATGACCATTTATCAGACTATTCTAGAAAAATACATGATAAAATAAGCCTGTTTGAAATGCAGCCTTTTCAAAATTCTAAATTTGAGGCAAGAACTCTTGATCCTAGTTTAAATAATTCGTATATATTTTTCATACCCTTTGTTCCTCACTAACATTTAATCCCACTTTAAATTATGGAATACTTTTTTTTTCTTCTCAGGGAGAAAAATCTATGTTCACATAAGGAATAGATATATAAAAGCTATCACTGAATAGACTACTTTAGTATGTTATCCTGGAAGGTAAGGAATAAAAATCTTCCATGCCTTTCACAATCGTTGGCCCAGGGTAGATACTCAGTAAATATTGGTTTAATAAACAGAAGGGGAAAAAACCAAATGACCAATTTGAATGATAGACACAAATATTTTCCTTTGAAAAGGGTCACACATTGGTGGTTTAAAATGACATCTGCCTAAAAGTCCTCCATGGACTATCTTCTAACATCTTCTAAAATATTTAAAAAAATAAAAATGTAGTGAAAATGAAAACAGTCTAAATGTAATTCTTGTAGACAACCTACTGTAGAGTCTTGGAGAAACTCCAAAGACCAATATTACCAATGTCTTGATTGATAACAATACAACAATTATCCTAGCCTAGCTGTGTTTTGCCACATCAAATCTTACCTATATGAAATAATGGATGATATCTACCTCAATTACTAATCTCTGATTTAGACCTAGGGGCAAATCAGCTAGAGGACTAGAAAAGTAAGTCTTCTACTCATACTCTTAGAGGAGGTCAAAATGCTCCCATTTTTTTTGTCTATATTAAAATAAAGTGAGCTCATTAAGATGATATATATCCCTAGGAGATGTCAACACTTCAGAAGACTATCAGAAAACCTGTTGACCAATCAGAACTAAATTTATTAGACCTAATGCAATAAAGCAGAAGGCTACCTAGATCATCTTAGAAGTGTCATAGAAGAGGCAGATCACAGGAGGATTTTTATAAAGGTTATCCAGACTTAAGTGGCTTAAGGTCGGTATTTCAAGGTGGAAACATGTTAGAATTTTGCAAAGTTCCTAACATAATAGTTTAGGATTTACAATTACAATGGTGTGAGGATCTTGAATGATTCCTAATAAGTAAAATATTTCCTGGGCAAGCTGCTTAGATTTTTTTTTTTTTGATAAACTGGTTTTCAGGAATTTACTAAAGCAATAAATGAAATTATGTATTTATTGACATCCTTATCTTCCTTTAATAATGTCCTAGCATAAATACTTAAGTCATGTTGACACAGGTGTCCTGACTTCTCCGTTTGGATAGTGAAGCTCTGTGGATGCAAGTGTTTTCAACTCTCACCAGTTAGGAAGTAGGGAGAGACTGAGGTGATCATTGCATCCTGGAACATTTAAAGCAGAGGTAAGTTGTCTGAAAGTCGGAAGAGTCTTGGTTTCAGGAAATGCCGTGGATTGTAAATTGTGCACAATCTCTTAGGATTATCAGACACCTAGGAGGTGGAATTTGAAGCCAATCTCACCTAAATTTAGCTGAAGCACATGAAGACCTGGAAGACACTGGGAATTAAATTACAAACTGCACATGTTAACCTGCAGTAAGCCTCAAATGGAATTTTGACTGGCATCCAGCCAAAGAATGAGCAGAGCCAATGACCTGCTATTTCCCTAGTCTTTTGGAAATACCATGTCTTTATATTTGAAGAGAAGTACACAGAACAAAACTTACATAGGGCCAATAGAAATACAATTGGAAAGTGGAAAAAAAAACATCATGTGTAGGCTCATAGAAGGGCATAGTGCTCAAAATGATTTACCTTGGAAATCACAGAAAAGTTTATATGCTATTTGGTGTTCTTGGTAGGGTGCACAATGACCTGACCACCACGAAAAAGGAGCAGAAAATTATAGGCATTGAAGAACTCAAATAAAATGAAAAGGGCATAAAATAAAGAGATGATAAGATACAGGGAGAAAGAAGAAAATAATGAAGATTAACAGTCTAATAGCACATTCTTTCTACAGGTTCCTTGTTGAAGAATAAACAGTTTTGAATTGTGTTGCAGGATTTGTGACTTTAGAAGCAATTTTTCTTTTAAACATGTCACAGCAGAGACAAAGAGCTGCTGTTCAAACACTGGAACTAACAGTTTTTTGGTAACAGTTTTTGGGCACTGGTGGAAACAAGAATACGGGTTTGGGGAGGAAAATTAAAAATTCAAAAATTACATTTGTTTGATTTATGAATTACCACAATCACATTAAAAGCATACTTTATAATTCTTAACTTTTGGAAAAGCATTTAGAAGTCTACAATGCAGATGGCTAAAAACAGGACTTCATATTAAATGAATTTAATAGTAGTATAGTCCTTATTTCCATACATTGAATAGTGGAAAAACAACAAAAATAATTTCATTATATCAGAAAATAGTTATAAAATAGAACTTAGTTTAGCTCATCAGGTCACAAGTACTGTGTATCCTCTAACCTCTCTTACCAGCAAAGAGAAGATATGTAGAACACAGTACTGGAATAAACAAAATAAAAGTTCCCTTATAAATAGATGAGAGGGTTCATAATTTTCTTTTAATCAAAACTGACTTTCTTTTTGAAAGAAGAATCACATTTGTGATTACAGATTTTTTTTTCTCAAGATGGGAATGCTATATCCTTTAATTTAGATACGTGTAAGACATTCTATAACTAGATTTCAGCAGAGTAATTGAACTGGAAAGAACTAGTTAACATAAAGTTAGATATAAATAACTTCATAAAGCTGGTTACAAAATTTAATAGAAATTTCCTGGATAAGAGTGAAATGAACCTGCTCTGAAGAATATCCCTACTACAATTCATAATGAACTGAAAGACAATAAGAGAGTACAAATCAGCACCCCCACGTCTTTCCCCTCCAACAAATAAAAAAGTCCACAGCAGCAATTAAAACCAGAATGGGACAAAACCCAGTGCTTCAAAGAATTACAGCTAAGGAAAGAAACATAACTGTGGAATGGTGAGCCTCTTAAACCCAACCCACTCCTCAGGAGCCCTAGTGACAGGTAGGAAAATTCCTGAGAATTTTGTCTTACATTCCCCAATCTGGAGAGAAGCAACCTGAGTCTGTGACCTTATATTTGCCCTGACTGGAGTTAGGGGAAGTCACCATGTTTGAAATTAATGATTCAGGTACAATGAACAAGGTCTGCCCCTCCCTGAGAGAAGTAAAAATTTCAGAACTAACAATGAATTTGGGGCCTGATCCAAAATAGGAAAGCATATCTCAGAGAATAATACTTTGCCATGTTGAGTGAAACTTGACACAAGAACTTCAAAGCCCAAGTCCTTTTAACAAAGATTACTCAACATTGTAACTGAAGTCTCTTCCTCCCTCTACTTCCCTGCTCTCAAGCTACTGGGGAAGAGAATGAAAGATCCTGTGTGAAGCCAGAGGAAAACTCCTCGGCTGATACTGCTACATTTGGCAACATTGAAAAAAAAAATCGATGCTTTTCTTGTGTTAAGATTTATCAATGCTAATAAAAGATCATCTTCTAGGAACTGAGAATTGTAAGAGAATAGAGCACATTGAACAATTTTTGTTATTGCTCAGAAAGCATCACAGACTATGTGTATTTCTGAAAATACAAAAAAGTAGAAGAAAAGAAACGAATCTTGGTAATGCCATTCTCCATTTAAATGATGATCATAGACCTACTATCAAACACATTAACAACATTGTAAAACAAATACGTTAAACAAAAAAAGTTTTGTGACACCATGTACTTTTCCAATGAATAAGGCTTAAAAATTTAAGTGTTAACAAGGCCCAGAGTAGTATTTTGTAAACCAAGGGTCTTATACAATTAAATAATTATTTGATCCTAGTGGCTCAAAATTAGTACTTTTAAAAATTATAAAATAAAATGGAACAGAATAAAAATATAGTTTACTCTTAAACAACTTGTGGGTTAGGGGTGCTGATCTCCCTAAGAAATTGAAAATTCCTATGTAACTTCTGACTCACCAAAAGCTTACCTACAAATAACCCACTATTGACCAGAAACCTTACTGGTAACACAGAAAGGTGATTAATGTATATTTTGTATGTTATATATATTATATACTGTATTCTTACAATAAAGCTAGAGAAAAAATGTTATTTAGAAACTCATAAGGAAGAGAACAACAACTCTTGTTGTTCAAGGCTGCACTGAATATCAGTGCATTTTGTAAAGGTAAGTTTTTTTGTTTTTTTTTTTTTTTGTAAAACTGTTACTTAATTTGTGTGTGTGCATGTGTTCACAGAGTTGTAATATAAAATGCATTTCTTTCTGGGGATTATACAAAAGAATTTTTAAGGCCACCAACCTACAAATTAAAAATTATATTTCAGATGCATAAAGGCCATCTTATATCTTACATTAAAGAAAATAAAACAAGAGAGAAAATCTTACAAGAGAGAAAATCTTTTACAAGAGAGAAAATCTTTTACAATAAATGGCATACCAAAATCGAATCTTCACTAGTCAGCAAATTAAGTCTGTTTAGGTAATTAGACTATAGAAATTCAGGGTTTCTTTTTATCATCTTAAAGTGAGACTCCCTCCAACCTTTCTTTTAATTAAAAAAAGTGTCATTAAGCCCTAGAGACCACTTATGATCTTGTCCTAATTCCCATCTATTCCAAAATATTACTTTTTTTAAAACTCGAGATTTATGAATTTTATTCTACAATTTTCTTACTAAATAAAGACTTGCCTTTTCTAATTCTAAATTGATTATATAGACAATATTAAATGTGAAAAGGCTAGTCATTAAAATTTCATACGGCCATCTCTGTACACAAAAGCAAATTCATAGCTTTAAATCATATACTAAATATAGGATAGGAGAAACAAAAGGCAGATAGGAGACAGGACTAACATGATGCTCCATGGAAAGAACAGCATCTAAATACTCACACTGTGAACATTTACTTCAAGAACAACTGTAAGAACGTACCAGGAAAATAGAAAGAATTCACAGATCCTTCGAAAGAAGCAGTTTACTGCTGGAAATGCTGTGAGACAGCCAAAAAACTGTGAGTTCCCAAAGTGTGAGAGGGGAAAAAGTCAGCCTCCAAACACACATTCCTACTGGAAAACTTGAAAATCCAGGAGAAGGATTTAACCTTACCTAGAGCTGAAATGGATTTAGGGGGCTGAACAACATATAAAAATAGAGGAAGCAACGGGAAGGGCCCTGTAAGCACTCCCAGTTCTTAGTTGAAGCCCAGGGAAGCCATCATTGGCCTGATCTCACAGAGGTCCTTGGAGAAGGGAAGGCAGCCAGAGAAATTTGGGAGGGTCCACAGGGTGAAGGAAGCTCCTAGCTGAACTTTGTAATCATTTCAACTGATCATGAACTTTCCTGAGCAGAATCCAGTGTTGGGAGGGTGAGAGGGAAGTACAGATATGAGTGCAGAAGCCACAGCCAAAGGTGTGGGCAGGTGGGGAGGGGCAAGGTCTGACAGCCCTGCTTGCTTTCTCAGTGGGGAGGCTTGTAGCCTGGGGCAAGATCTCAGCCCTGCTTCAAGGCTGCCTGGATATAAACTCAGCATGATTAGGGAGGCGTGGCAGGAGTGAGACTGGCCTTGCTGGCTGTGTGTGAGCTGAGTGAGGCCTTTCACTGCTGGCTTTCCTTCACTTCCCTATGACACAGTAGAGGCAGCCATAACCCCCCTGGGACCATAACTCTGTTGGCCTGAGAACCACCCCCAATCCCCTATAGTGGTCACAGTAAGTCTCACCCAAGGAGAGTCTGAGCTCAGACCCACCTAACCCTGTCCCCACCTGATGGTTTTTTTCTACCCTCTCTGATAGCTGAAGAGAAAAGGCATAACATCTTGGGAGCTCTATGGCCCTGCCCATCACCTGAGAAACTAGAGTACTCATGCTGGCCTATGTAGGACAAGATTATATCCCCCTTCTACTACTGCTGCTGGAACTCTCTTAATAAAGTGCCACCTCCTGGCTGGAGGCCAACAAATTCAAGCCATTACAGCAACCTAGACAAGAGCAACACTGCTGCTGGAACTCTCTTGATAAAGTGCCACCTCCTGGCTGGAGGCCAACCAATTCAAGCCATTACAGCAACTTAGACAAGAGCAACACTGCTCCAATGAAGGAGAAAACAATAGCTAATTCCACTAACTGCAACATCCTGTCTAGCCGGAGGTCTTTGGTCTGTCTACATGACAACTTAACTGTTAGCATAACCAGCATTCCAGAAAACCAGTGTACTAAACAAAAGTACAACCAAAGACTTCCACAGAGTCCACTCTCCTGCCACCTCCAATGGAGCAGCAGGTGCTGATATCCATGGCTGAGAGACCTGAAGATGAATCACATCACAGGACTTTTTGCAGACATTCCCCAGCACCAGCCTGGAGCTCAGTAACCCTGCTGGGTGGCTAGACTGAGAAGAACAATAACAATCACTGCAGTCTGGCTCTCAGGAAGCCCTATCCTTAGAGGAAGAGGGAGAGCACCACGTCAAGGGCTCACTCTGTGGGACAAAAGAATCTGAACGGCAGCCCTTGAGTTTCAGATCTTTCCAGTGAAGCAGTCTACTCAAAGGAGAAGGAAACAGAAAAGTAATTCTGGTAATATGACAAAACGAGGTTCTATAACACCCCTAAAAGATCACACTAGCTCTCCAGCAATGAATCCATGAAAAAGAATTCTCTGAATTGCCAGAAAAAGAATTCAGAAGGTTGATTATTAAGCTACTTAAGAATGCACCAGAGAAACGTGATAACCAACTTAAATAATTTAAAAAACAATACAGGATATGGATGAAAAAGTCTCCAGAGAAATAGATGTCATAAAGAAAAGACATCACAAGTTCTGGAAATGAAAGACACACTTAGAGAAATGCAAAATACACTGGAAAGTTTCCATAGAATTGAACAAGTAGAAGAAAGAAAGTCAGAACTTGAGGATAAGTCTTTTGACTTAACCCGATCTGATAAAGACAAAGAAAAAATATTTAAAAAATGAACAAAGCCGCCAATAAATTTGGGATCATGTTAAATGAGCAAACATAAGAATAATTGGTGTTCCTGAGGAAAAGGAGAAATCTAAAAGGTTGGAAAACTTACTTGAGGGAATAATCAAGGAAAATTTCCCTGGTCTTGCTAGAGATGTAGACATCCAAATACAAGAAGTTCAAAGAACACTGGGAAATTCATTGCATAAAGATCGCCACCTAGGCACGTAGCCATCTCGTTATCTAAAGTCAAGATGAAGAATCTTAAG